>NC_029789.2:30058739-30071585 GCF_000816755.2 Arachis ipaensis
TGGTGGCTGTATTGAGCCTTCTGTAGTCAATACATATGCGCCACCCTGTAACTGTTCTTGTAGGAACTAGTTTATTTTTTTCATTATGAATCACTGTCATGCCTCCCTTTTTTGGGACGACTTGGACAGGGCTCACCCAGGGGCTATCAGAAATAGTATAAATAATCCTAGCCTCTAGTAATTTGGTGACCTCTTTCTGCACCACTTCCTTCATGGCTGGATTTAGCCGCCTCTGTGGTTGAACCACTGGTTTGGCATTATCCTCCAATAAGATTTTGTGCATGCATCTAGCTGGGCTTAGGCCCTTAAGGTCACCTATGGACCACCCAAGAGCTGTCTTGTGTGTCCTTAGCACTTGAATAAGTGCTTCCTCTTCCTGTGAATTTAAAGCAGAGCTTATGATCACTGGAAAAGTGTCACCTTCTCCCAGAAATGCATATTTCAAGGATGGTGGTAATGGCTTGAGCTCGGATTTAGGAGGTTTTTCTTCTTCCAGAAGAAATTTCAGAGGCTCTTTCATGTCCTCTGAATCCTCTAAATTAGGCTGAGCATCTTTAAAGATGTTTTCCAACTCTGATTCGAGACTCTCAGCCATGTTGACCTCTTCTACCAAGGAGTCAATAAGATCAACTTTCATGCAGTCTGTTGATGTGCCTGGATGCCGCATGGCTTTGACAGCGTTTAACTTAAACTCATCATCATTGACTCTCAGGGTTATTTCCCCCTGTTGCACGTCAATGAAGGATCGTCCAGTTGCTAGGAAGGGTCTTCCTAGAATAAGAGTAGCACTCTTGTGCTCCTCTATTTCCAGCACAACGAAGTCAGTGGGAAAGGCGAATGGCCCAACCCTGACAATCATGTCTTCAATCACGCCTGATGGGTATTTAGTGGAGCCATCAGCAAGTTGGAGACATATCCGGGTTGGTTTAACTTCTTCAGTTAAACCAAGCTTTCTGATATTGGATGAAGGTATTAGGTTGATGCTTGCCCCAAGATCACATAAAGCTGTCTTGGTGCAATTACCTTCTAATATGCATGGTATCAGAAAACTCCCAGGATCTTTAAGCTTCTCAGGAAAGCTTTTCAGAATGACTGCACTGCATTCTTCAGTGAGGAGAACTCTTTCTGTTTCTCTCCAATCCTTTTTATGACTAAAGATTTCTTTCATGAACTTGGCATAAGAAGGTATTTGCTCAAGTGCTTCTGCAAATGGAATCTTTATTTCAAGAGTCCTGAGATAATCTGCAAAGCGAGCAAATTGCTTATCCTGCTCCTCTTTCCGGAGTTTTTGAGGATTAGGTATCTTGGCTTTATATTCCTCAACCTTAGTTGCTGCAGGTTTATTGCCTACAGAAGTGGTTGAAGAAGCCTTTTTAGAGGGGTTGTTATCAGCATTTGTGTGTGTCTGATCCCTCACCAGCAATTGAGTGCCAGGGTTAGAAGCTGGAGTGAAATTGGACGCCAGCTCCTTGTCTGTTCCTGGCGTCTGAACGCCAGAACTGTGCCCATTTTGGGCGTTCAGCGCCAGATCTTGCCCATTTTGGGCGTTCAACGCCAGATCCTTGCCTATTTCTGGCGTTGAACGCCAGTCCTGCCTTGTTTTTGGCGTTGAACGCCAGTCCTGAGCATGGTCTGGGCGTTCAGCGCCAGCCTTCCACCAGATTTTTGGCGTTTTAACGCCAGAATTACTTTTCCCTGGGCTCTTACTGTCCTCAGGTGAATTTTGGGTGGTTTGCTCATTTCTTAGCTTTTTGCTGCATTGAGGTGGGGTATTTAATGTTTTCCCACTTCTCAGTTGAACTGCTTGGCATTCTTCTGTTATTTGCCTTGACAGTTGCTGCTTTGTTTGCTTAAACTGTTCGTCCATATGTATATTAGCCATCCTTGTCTCTTGTAGTCTCTCTTTGAATTCAGCTAACTGCTTTATTAGAAAGTCCAATTGCTGGTTGAATTCAGCAGCTTGTTTTACAGGACTGAGTTCAGCAGTTGCTGTTTTAACCTCTTCTTTCATGGAAGGGTCACTGCTTAGGTACAGATGCTGATTCCTGGCAACTGTATCAATGAGCTCTTGAGCTTCTCCAATTGTCTTTCTCATGTGGATAGATCTACCAGCTGAGTAATCCAAAGACATCTGAGCTCCTTCTGCAAGCCCATAATAGAAGATGTCTAACTGAACCCACTCTGAAAACATTTCAGAGGGGCATTTTCGTAGCATCTCTCTGTATCTCTCCCAGGCATCATAAAGAGATTCATTATCTCCTTGTTTGAAGCCTTGGATGTCCAACCTTAGCTGTGTCATCCGTTTTGGGGGAAAGTATTGATTCAGGAATTTTTCTGTTAGCTGTTTCCATGTCCTTATGCTGGCCTTAGGTTGGTTATTCAACCACCTCTTGGCTTGATCTTTTACAGCAAATGGAAACAGTAATAGTCTGTAAACATCCTGATCTATTTCTTTATCATGTACTGTGTCAGCAATCTGTAGAAACTGTGCCAGAAACTCTGTAGGTTCTTCCTGTGGAAGACCTGAATACTGGCAATTT
Organism: Arachis ipaensis; assembly: GCF_000816755.2. Classification (NCBI taxonomy): domain Eukaryota; kingdom Viridiplantae; phylum Streptophyta; class Magnoliopsida; order Fabales; family Fabaceae; genus Arachis; species Arachis ipaensis. The sequence goes on from NC_029789.2 coordinate 30,061,280, forward strand.
TGCTGCACCATGATAATGAGCTGAGGATTCAACTCAAAGCTACTGACTCCAATGGAGGGTATGCAAATGCTACTCCCATATAAAGCAGTAGAGGGGTTAGAATATGACCCCAGGGTCCTCCTGGACTGTTCATTTCCGCTTAGGTCCATGATGGAGAAAGGGAGATGATGTAAAAAAAATATTTTTATTTTTATTTATTTATTTATTTATTTATTTATTTATTTCAAAAATAAAATAAAATAAAATAAAATAAATAAAAATAGGTGAAGATTTTCGAAAAAATGAGGAGAGAGAAAGTGGTAAGGAAGTTTTGAAAAAGATATGATTTGGAAAAGATTTTAAATTTTTTTTAAAAAAAAATCTGAAAATTCTTTTTTTTTTTTTGAAAAAGGTTTTAAATTTTGAAATAAAAATCTGAATTTTAAAGGTAATTTTCGAAAATTAGCTTTAAAATAGAGAGAAAACACCAAGGAACACCAAACTTAAAAATTTTAAGATCAAGACACAAGGAAAATTCAAGAACACTTTGAAGACTCACCAGAACACCAAACTTAAAATTTTTAGAAAACCAAATTAGAATTTTCGAAAACCAAAGGGAAATCAACAAGAAAATACCAAACTTAAAGTTTGGCACAAAATTTAATAGAGAAATTATTATTTATGAAAAATTTTTGAAAAGGAAATAAAAGACTCTGACTCAAAAGACAAAAATTTCCTAATCTAAGCAACAAGATTCACTGTCAGTTGTTCAAACTCAAACAATCCCCGGCAACGGCGCCAAAAACTTGGTGCACGAATTGTGAATCACACTTTTCACAACTCGTACCACTAACCAGCAAGTGCACTGGGTCGTCCAAGTAATACCTTACGTGAGTAAGGGTCGTGAATCCTACTCGGAATACCACAGACAAGGTTTAGACTTTCCGGATTCTCATGAATGCCGCCATCAATCTAGCTTATACCACGGAGATCCTGATTTAGGAATCTAAGAGATATTCATTCAATCTGATGTAGAACGGAGGTGATTGTCAAACACACATTCGTGGATTGAGAAAGGTGATGAGTGTCACTGATCATCACCTTCTCCATAGTTAGGCACGAATGGATATCTTAGATAGGAACACGCATGTTTGAATAGAAAACAGAAATACTTGCATTAATTCATCGAGATACAGCAGAGCTCCTCACCCCCAACAATGGAGTTTAGAGACTCATGCCTTCAGAGAATACAAAGTTTAGATCTAAAAATGTCATCAGATACAAAATAAGTCTCTAAAAGTTGTTTAAATACTAAACTAGTAGCCTAGGTTTACAGAAATTGAGTAAACTATAACAGATGGTATAGAGATCCACTTCTGGGGCCCACTTGGTGTGTGCTGGGGCTGAGACTTAAGCAATTCATGTGTATAAGGTCATTTTGGGCGTTCAACGCCAGGTTTGGATCCATTTCTGGCGTTGAACTCCAACTTTTAATCCTTTTCTGGCGCTGGACGCCAGAATTGGGCAGAGAACTGGCGTTGAACGCCAGTTTACGTCATCTATCCTTAAGCAAAGTATGGACTATTATATATTTCTGGAAAGCCCTGGATGTCTACTTTCCAACGCAATTGGAAGCACGCCATTTAGAGTTCTGTAGCTCCAGAAAATCCACTTTGAATGCAGGGAGGTCAGAATCCAACAGCATCAGCAGTCCTTTTTCAGCCTGAATCAGATTTTTGCTCAGCTCCCTCAATTTCAGCCAGAAAAATACCTGAAATTATAGAAAAACACACAACTCATAGTAAAGTCCAGAAATATGAATTTTTCCTAAAAACTAATGAAAATAAACTAAAAACTAACTAAAACATACTAAAAACTATATGAAATTAACCCTAAAAAGCGTATAAAATATCCGCTCATCAACTGCGAACCACCAAAGCTTCACCACAATCTGCTGAAACCTCATTTTTAGCATCATAATTAATATCATTCTCCTTCTCGAACTCTTCACTCAGCTCTTCATGGTTTTCTTCTTCAATTAGAGTGATAACTCTTCGATTTGGGCTATCAATAGCAATATGCCCAAATTCTTGACACTTGAAACACCTTCTATTGGATTCACTAGAGCGAGAAGAGTTGTGCTCTTTATTGGTTGGTGAACTTTTTAAAGGACTTAGCTAAGAGTATTGTTGGGGAGTCCACTTCTGCTTTGGAAAATTAACCACCCCCTTTCTTTTGAGAAGCAATTATTCTTCTTCTGTGTTATTTGCTTTTCAACCTTCAATGCTAGTCGTGTAACATCATCAAACATCCAGAATGGTTGTAGTTGAACAATGTTTGCAATGTTTTCATTAAGCCCTCCAAGGTAGCGAGCAACAGTTTGTTCTTTAGACTCTTAAATGTCACACTTCATAAGAAGCTCTTCAAACTCCATAGTGTATTCCTCCACAGTCAATAATTTGTTTTAAAATTGTGAAATTTGATGAAGACTTCTTGCCTGTAGTTCACTAGAAGGAACTTTCTCCTTAGTTCATGGCGCATTTTATCCCATTTCTTGATTTTGCTCTGTCCTTCTCTTTCTCGCTGACATTTGAGATTCTCCCACCATACTGACACGTGCTTCTTTAACTTGATTACTATAAGCTTCACACTCTTGTCATCTGGAATGTCTTTTAACTCGAACACTCTTTTTATTGTGCAAAGCCAATCGATGAAACCATTTGGTTGGAGTCTTCTTTCAAACTCAGGAATATCAATTTTGATTCCTAAGTTTTTAGCTTTTATGTTGTTGTGTCGTACTCTTCGTATAGACAAATCTTCAGACGAAGAAGAATAATAAAATGAATTTCCATTATCTTCTTCGCTAGAAGAACTGTCATCACTCTGGTTGCCATGATTATTTTGAGTAGCTTGATATTTTGCAAGTTGCTCTTGCAACTCCTTAACTTGATGGCGTAACTCTTCCATTTCAATCTCTTGTGTAGTTCTACGCTTTGGAGCCATCTTTCAATGAGGTTGATGATTGGGTGCCGATGTTATGATGATGATGATGATGCACGATGATGATGAGAATGCCCCAATGATGGGAATGCACTAAGATAATCATCAACAAAAAAGCCACCAAAAGAAGAGAAAAGGATGATATTACCCGAAACTCTGCAACAGATAATCTGCACTGACGACTGACTCGTACCAACAGTGAGAGTACCGCACTAAAGACCCGTACCCACGAACGAAATAAAATTTTACTAGAGCAAGTCGAGGACCAACCTTACTCTGATACCAAACTGACGCCGGGACATCGTTTGGCTTACCAATCCTGGCAAGGTTAACAACCCTACTATGGTGAAAATAGCCAAGAACCCACCTTAGTTGGCCAAGTCAAGGATGTATCCCTTTACTTTGAAAAGAGCCTAGAGGAGATAAGCACAAAGCTCATAATATAAAAAGTATTTATTCCTCAAGTTGCGTGATAAAAAGATTACATGGACTTATTTATAGTAGTAAGGGGGGAGGCTTTTGAGTATTAGGCGATGTCGAACTAATTCATATGCATACTATACTAACATAACTAAACTTTACTACTTCAACTAATATTTTTAATAGCCTAATAGATTTTTCTGCATCAGGTTTAGATATTTCTTTGTTATTGTACATTTGCAGAGGAAAAAGCATACAAGAAGAGGAAAGAAGATATCCCAAAATAGCTTTTGGATGAGTTTCTGATGAGCTATAGTTTGTGCTTATGATGTACAATTGAGGATTTTAAAGTTTAATTCTTACTCTTGAGGATTTGTTAGATTGTTATTTTGGATGTTTAGTGTGTGAAATTTCATTTATCGTTAAAAGGACAAGTATGTTATACACGCTATGGTGGCACAAAAAAAGGAACACTATATATCTAACTAATTTATTTTAGTGCTTCTTTTCATGGAGTTTTGATTTTTTTTTCTTCCGTATTCTTGGGTATTTTTATAGTTTATAAAGCATTCTTATCAAAAGGATGTATGTATTCCTAATGGAAAAAATACGAAAGATTAACAATAACTAGAATAACATGTTTTATACTTTGAAAGTGTTATATGAAAAAATAAAAAAAATAACTTGTATACGTCTTAAATACATTAAACTAAAAGTTTTCAAAAGAAGTTAGCAAAGACAAGTATAAAAGAAGTTAGCAAAGACAAGAATCCATTACGTTATTGCGATTCATCTATTCCGCGACTTGTAATAAAGGATCGAGCAATCAAAATATCTTGTGAATTGTTGATTTTTTCAATATTAATTGCTATATTTAAACAGAAAATTCTAGCTATAAAGAATATCCACAAGTACATATAAAAAGAACATCTAAAATTATAAAAAAATCATCCAAAACAAATAATTTAGTTAACCTGCTAATATTAGATTTAAAAAAAATGAGGATTTCAATTATAGTCATGGCAATAACTTTTCATAAATAAAAAACGTAACTTTTCATACAGTATAATACATAATAAACAAGTACTTTTAAAAGCTCTAAAAGGTTGTTAGAAATTGGAACAAAATCAAACACTTGCACAACTCATATTCCAAAACTCAACCTCATGCTTAGGAACACTTAGTAAAGCATCTTCGGCGTTCTTTAGCTCATTGTCTGAAACCTTCTGCAAGCATAGATTGGCAATGTTCTAAAGATATTGGCAATACTGAGCAAAACCTTCTGAAAGCTAATCTGCACATAGTCAAATTCTTCTTGATGTTAACAAGAAATCATAATAATGAAATAAAAGAAACTAATAAAATCAAGAACAGTAAACCATCTCATATCCAGGAAGAACAGTGAGTGTCAACGTTGATGTATGGCCAACAATAAAGCCCAATAACACACAAAAAATCATCCCACCACTTTCACCCAAACTAACCCTAGGTGCTTTTCACATTCACATGTAGTAAAAATCAGGATTCACAGCACATGATTCTCCTCCCACTCTCAATGATGCTACCATCAAAGTTCACTCAGTCTCAAAACACCAAACTATCCAATGTAAAAAGACGATTTTTAGTGCTGGTCATCCAGTTACAGAAGCGACCCCATAGGCTTTCGCTGTCGCGTCTCTCTAAAATTGCAGTCATGGTAAAATCTTGGTTTTTTTAATTATCAGGGACTCCTAAGCACATGAATTCTCTGTAACTAGATAATTGAGGGCTTGTTATTCAGCAGTATAACACGAGGCATATATTGGTGTCAACCAAGAAGATACCATTCTAATACTCTATCCGAGAGTTATCAATATTTATCAAATATGTTCCTATCTAACGGAATGCTATCATCTCCCAACTAGTTCTGACGACACCACCTTGCACCAAGAAGCCGTGTTTCAACTGGAGAGTGCCAACAACCCTAGCCCACACGAAGCCAGTTTCACGCACCGTCCCTGCCATGCCCACACCCCCTGCGCTATTAACGCCATAGCCCAACCAGACCTCCTGCGTCGTCGCTGTCTTAGCCCAACCAGACCCATCGCGCTGTCGTTACATCTACCTAACCAGACCCATTGCACTGTCGCTGACCCGTCCCCTCACGCCCTCGCTGACCCGGTGCCGAACGACCTTTCCACGAAGCACAAAAAATCACCATCAGGTAACTCCGCTTGTGACTAGTTGCTGGGTTTTTTATTTCCTTCTGTTTAAACTGTGAGTATCATGCCACTGTCAGTTTATGATACGTTGAATCTTTCACTATTGAAGCAGCCAGCCACTAGGTTTGTGTTGGCTGACAAGAGCATAATTTTAGTTATGGGCATTGCTGAAGATGTGTTGGTGAGTATTAAGGACTTAATTTTCTAGTAGACTTCTATATCTTGGAAACGCCGTTGAATGACTCCGGAAGACCATTTTTCATCTTGCTTGATTGGTCATTCTTGAAGACCTCAAGGTTCAAGTTTTATGCATTTTTTGGAACTTACTCTTTTGAAATTGATGGATGGGTAGTGAAGTTTAATTTAGAAGAAGCTATGAGACACCCACTGATAAACCCCGTTTTGAGTATGGCTTGCTTTATTGTCCCACTTGAGTATGGCTTGCTTGAAACGGATGGTCAACTTAGGATGCTTTGTGGGATGAAGCGTAAGCGAAATATGTTTCGTGGTTGGCATTGCAAATCAAGGCTCATTTTGGTTGATACTTCAAGAGTTGAATACAAAGGTGGGAATAGTGCTCAAATAGATGGGTCTAGGAGGATTGTTGGGTATTTCGTAGAGAATTCATCTTGTTCACCACCCGGATGGATTAATAATGATGATCAACTTCAAGACGGGTGTGAAAACAAAGTGTGGGATCCCGGATTACAAGAAGAGGATCAACTTTGGGAGCCCCAAGCTTGTGAAGAACTCCATCAAGACTTGGCTCAATCCATGAAGAATCTTGGGGCACAATGGAGAACCAAGCATTGGTGGGAGTTCCAAGATGAATACAAGCACAAGCCACCTTGATGAGGAGCTCCCCATAAGTCCAACTTAAGGACAATAAACAAAAGTGCTAGGTGGGAGACAACCCACCATGGTAAAATCTTTTCATTTTCTCTTTTGTAAATATTTGGTAGAATTAGTCTAATTTCATATTTTGTTTAGATAGTTGAGTTTAGTGGTAGTTTAAGTATGTTAAATAAGGTTTTATGGTGTTTTGGTAGCTGTTTGGAGGTTTGGAATGCTTGGATTGGTGCAAAAACATAGAAAATTTTTTTTGAAAAACAGAGCACCATCTACGCGTACGCGTACATAGCGCGTACGCGCACTTCCAGCATTTTCGACCATCCACGCGCGCGCGCCATGCGTGCGTACGCGTGGATTGAGAAGTTTCAACCTCCACACATTTTCCAGAGAGTTGTGCCTGTGCCGCGCTAACGTTGTACCTCTGGCACAAACCCCACTTGCGCACACGCGCACATGATGCGTACGCGCCACTCTCGAAATAAGCCAACGACGCGCGCGCGCCATGTGTGCGTACGCGCGGATTTCTTTCTCCCATCCACTTTTCTTTTCTTCTCCTCTTTCTATTTCTTTCCTTCTCCTTTCTTCTTCCCTCCTACTACCCCTCATCCAACACTTCCAAACACCATTGATAACCATTTTTTTTAGTTGGTTGTTAGTTAGTTAGTTAGTTGATTAGTTAGTTTTAGTTTAGTGTTCATTTTATTTTCTCTCTTTTTATCATAAGTGTTGGAGTATTGACTTTGTTTACTATACATTGTTATATCCCTTATTGCCTAAATGCTATTTTAGCATGAATGTTTTTAGATAATCTTTGTTGGATTCTATGATTGAGGTTATATTTTGTTACTTGGTTTTGAGTTTTTCATGCTTACCTTTTGAAAAATACCAAGTGATGAGAATTGTCTTCGAGCTTATAACTCTTTTGAATTGCATGTTGTAGCTAGCCATCATGTGATTTGAACAGTATTCTTTGATTAGGCAATCTCTTGATGGATGATGTTGAGCATTTACCTTAATGCATTGTATTTCATGATTATATCCATCCATATGTTTGACTTGAATGCTTTCATGCTTCTCTAATGCTTGTCTTACCTTACAAGCTTACTTAAAGCATCTCAAGCATACTAGGATAAGTGACGTGCATGCTTCTTTTGTGACATAGCTCTTTATGCTAATGTGTATTCTAAACCGCGCAATTTAGAATTCACACACCTAATATTTCTTAATGTCACACTAATTCACTCACTCAATTCTAGTGATTTACTCATTCCAACAATGTATACTTCCTTGCTTTTATATCTTCTCATCTTATGGTGTTGTATTTTTGTTTTTCATGATAAATGCACCACAAGTAAACATGGAAGCAAAGCTAAGAACACGCAGCAATCCAAAGACTCGAGGTACCGCCTTGCTCATCTTTGAGTGCACCGAGGACGGTGCAAACTTTTAAGTGTGGGGAGGTCGTCCGACCGATCGGCAATCTTGGGTGACAAATCTCTAATCTCAACACTTTTGCATTTCATTTTAGGTTTTTTGGATTTTTGTTGCATTTTCTTATTTCTGCATATATATACACAATAAGCTTAGTCAAAATAATAAAATTTTCCAAGGATTTCTATCTATAGGGCACCAATTGATTTGAGTGAAAACTTTTCATAGAACTTGCTTGAATTATATATATTATGGATCATGTTTTGAGCTAAGAATACAAGCTTATGAGACTTGAGCCTAATAGCGTGGTTACATCTTATAACCACTTATTTTCCTTCTTGTGTGCATTATTCTCTTTCTATGATTGTAATCCTTGATTTGTTTGATTCTTTATGTCCATTATTTTGTGTATTCATGCATTTATATGATTGAGGCCATCATTTCATTAGCTCACTTACCCAAATGGCCTTACATTTTATCCTCCTTTGTTAGCCAAATTTGAGCCTACGCTTAACCCACTTATTCCTTAATTTAGCACATTACTAGCCTTAAAGTGAAAAACAATAATTGTTCCTTATTTGGATCTTTGATTAGCTTAGGCTAGTGTGTGTGAGTATCATTCAAGTGTGGAAACCTTGGGACATTGGGTGAATAAAAGGGTGTATTTTGTATTGCTATTAAAAATATTGGGAATTGGGTACATACTCATGTATTGATCAAATGTAAAACCTTATGCATTGATGCTCTTGTATATAGAAAGAAAAAAAATGAGAAAAACAAAAGAACAAAAGAAAAAGAAAAACAATATGGAAAAGAAAAGAAAAAAATAGGAAAAGAAAGAAAAGGAAAAAAAAGAAGAAAAATAATAAAAAGGGGACAAAATGTCCCAAAGCAAGGTCCAATAAAATCAATGCATAAGTGTTGCGAAATGAAAAAGAAAATGCATGAGTATGATCATGAAAAGTCAAAGAAGTTGAACTCGCCCATGGACGCGCGCGCGCACCTGGCGCTTGCGCGCACCTGCGAATCACCCCGTGGACGCGTACGCGTGCTGTGCACGTACGCGTCGATGCTGGTTTATGATTTTTTTAATGAAAACGTGACTCTTCTTATCCAAAACCCCAAAATAACTCATAACCAATAACAAGACACTTTATTGTAATTCCTAGGGAGAACGATCCGAGGTCCAATACTTCGGTTTATAAATTTTAGGGGTTTGTTTTAGTGACAAACAACTTTTTGTATGAAAGGATTAGTGCTTGGTTTAGAAACTATACTTTACAACGAGATTTTATTAGTGAATTTCTAAACCGTCAAGAATCCGATCATCACCCACCTGAGGAGCATTCCATCTTCAGGTGTGATATAATTGATGAGGTTATAGCCGAGGTCCAACATGAAACTTATGAAGGGATAACCTTTAACAAAGGCTTAAGTGTGGGAGAATATACTAAAGATTTTGACGATGCCCCACCACTTCCAATATATTAAGAAGACAAGGTACCACGTCAAGAGTCAAGTGGAGAGTTGAAATCTCTCCCTCCTCACTTAAAACCAAATTCTAGTGTCTGGCCAACTCATTCTGCTCAGTGCCATTGAGCTACCAATTTAATTTGCTAATAATACATAATAATATTTAATATTATAAAATATGAAAGACTAAATATTATGCTTAAATAAAAATAATTTACTTTTTAAAAATTTAATTAAATATGGTCAAGTTAAGAGGTTTAAGATGCAAATTAGATTTAAATTGAGGGTTTAAATCCACAAATAATAAAGTGAAGCATAAATCTTATCCTGTCCTATCAATTATCACCACTAAATAGGTGTTCATAGCTTTGTCCCAAAATAAAATACTAGAAGAATAACTATTCTGCAAACACATAACATCTGTTGCTTTTCGAATTTTATCATGATCAATTTACACCTAGGATAATAATTCGAACAATTGACTTTTGTTATGTTATCTAATATCTATAACAATCAACAATCTACCATGCGAATAAGTTAGCACAGAAAAGAAAAACAAGGAACAAAATGATTGAAATAAACTGTGATACTTCATAAAATCTTATTGAAATATGTACTGCAACTATAAGAATGAGTTAACTTCATATTCCAAACTTCCATTAACATGCAAAATCAACCACGATCTGGTTTGTCAAGAAAAAAGAAGGCAAATACTCTATTTTATGCACCTAAGTTGGGTCGAAAAGTGAAAGACTTGTCAGAGAAAGTCCATGGTTCCAACCTTATAGAGGTCGCTAAGCACAAAGGAGCAGCTAGGGATGCCTTGGATCTGGTTTAAGAGGCCATAATATCCTGAGGTTGAGGTGCTTGCAATTGAGACTCAACAGGTGGCTCTGGTTCAATTCGTATCTGAAATCAGGTTTAGAGGCCTCTTCTGAATCAAGTTTTGA
>NC_029789.2:30071932-30115925 GCF_000816755.2 Arachis ipaensis
CCATTTGGTTGTTGCTTCTACTGTAAACTTTGATTATCATCCTCAATTGGATTACCTAAGTTAACCAGACCTTCTGCATGATCTTGTGATTGTAATTGCTTCTCAGATTGGTTTGTGTTTGTGTTTAGCTTTATTTTCTGAGGCCTCCCTATCCCCTACCACTACCCTTGCCTCTACCTCGACCTGCACGATCACCTATACCTCCTACGCTGATGCCTCTACCTCTACCTCTACCCCTACCCTTACCCCGAGAAATCTGCTGATCTTGATCAACTTTCTGTAACTGCTTATCTTGATCATCCGTTTGTAGTTGCTGCTAAGAATGGTTTGCAACTTGATCTATTTTACGAGGCCTTCCCTGATCATGACCTCTAGTTCTACCTAGACCTAGACTACTACCTCTACCTCTGCCTCTGCCTCTGCCTCTGCCTCTGCCTCTGCCACGACTATACTCCTTGGATTGTTTGCATCAGTCACTTACTTACGGGGCCTTCCTCTGGGACGCTTAGTTGGACGATGCTCAGCATTCCTAGACACTGGATTCTCGTATCCTTGATTTCCATGCAGCGGCCGATCATTATGAACATTCTCAGGAGCTAACATAGCTTTGTTTTTAAACATTGTTGGTTCTTTGTGCCTTCCTTGACCTGCAACTTGAACTTGAGGAGATGACTGCCTCTGCTTCTCAATAATATTTACCTTGGGATTTTGTGCATGAAAAATAAGGTTATGTAATGGTAAAAATGACTCCTCTTGATCGTCTACAACCGGCTTAGATTTCAGGTGCCTCCCTTTGCGTTGACACTTTGGAGAATGCTTTTTAAGATCACTAGATACTGAGTTCCCATTTTGCTTTTGTTCAGGAACATCTAAAGAAGTCATTTGTTGTTTCAATTGTTCTTCTGACAGTGCACATTCTAAACCCGGAAGATCAAGTGGCTTTTGGTAATCAATAACATTCAGCACAATTAGGAGGGATGGACAAATTGTTTCTAGGTGCACTATGGAGTACTGTTGGCAACAAATTTTAAAAGTATATTATCATGTCCGACAACAAAATTTTAAATGCATATCATTATGCTCATAGTTACATGGAACAAAAAATAAGCATAAAATTACATTTCTCTGAATAATTTAAGGAAAAAAGGATGATGGTCAATAAGGCAAAAAAATTAGAATAAAACAAATTCCTATCATGAAAGTTTGAAAAGAAATAAGGAATCAATTAATAAACATATTTCAGAGGACTTTTAAATGTGTAGAAATTAAATCTTTTATATTAAACTATTAAAGGAAAGGTAATGATAACATTAAAGCTAGGCATATGATAAATTAGTTTTTTTTGTCATGTTGAACAAACTAAAAGTTTCTTTCTAATATTGATAAAGAAAGGACAAAGGTTGTCACCAAATGACCCAGAGTAGGGTTAAATTAGCCTCTTGCAAATATGCAAGGTAAAGCTTCCTAATACAGATCTACATAATGGATCCAACCCTTCCAAGAACATCTGGGCAGAGTAAAAAGTTTATAGGACTAAGCTTTCCTTTATTGAAAACAGAAAGAAAGGCACAAATATATACGTAAGAAAATGTCAATTATTTCAGATAAATCACAATTTTATGGTTTATCTTGTATTGAATTTGGTGGATTTTATCAACTTTTCCCACATTTATTCAATGAAATAGCATGATTTTGTGAATCTCTCCTAATTTATGCTTAAGAATGAAAACATATTTTTTAGGCCCTAAAATTGCTAAATTTTATTCACTTTAATTCCATTCGATACCTTGACATATTTGTTGAGTGATTTCAGGCTTAGGATGTAAGGATTGGATTGAAGAAGTGAAGAAAAAGCATGTAAAGTGGAGAATTCATGAAGAAATGAAGTTTTGAAAATCTGCCATGCGAAGCATACGCATGACCTGAAAAATCGTAATATGATGCGTGTGTGTGACCCACACGTACACGTGACCAACTTAAAGGCAACACGCTAGGGGCGGGGCTGCAGAAGCCCAATCCAACTCATTTATAAAGCTATTTAAGGCCAAATTCAAGAGGGAACAAGGGGGGAGCAATTAGGAGTAGTTTTAAAAACATGCTTTAGGTCATATTCTAGGGAGAGAATCTCTCTCTTCTCTCTAGAATTAGGTTAGATTTAGGATAGATTCCTCTTAGATTTAGGTTTAATTGTTGTTTTGATTTATTTTTCTTTGCAATTTATTGTTCTTACGTCTTTGTTCTTCTAGTTTTACTTGTCATTTCCTTTATTTTGTTGCCTTTATGTTTATGACACTTTGTTGCTTTTAATTTCAATTAATGCAATTTATATTTTATGTTTGTTAATATTTAATTTAATTATTATTATTGTTTTCTTGCATTGGGTAGTTGTAGAATTTATATTTCTTGCCAATTTACTATGCTTTTCTTTTATGCCTTCCAAGTGTTTGATAAAATGCTTTGTTTGATTTTAGAGTAGATTCTCAACCCTTGCTAGGATCTTTCTTAGTTGTTCGTTTTATTTTCTTGTTCATCAAACCCAAAACCCTAAAAATATACACCCCATAACCAATAATATACACACTTCCCTGCAATTCCTTGAGAGACGACCCGATATTTAAATACTCTCGGTTTTTATTGGGTTTGCACTTGTGACAAACAAATTAAACTTTGATTGAGGGTTGTCTATCGGTTTGGATCTATACTTCGACGAGATTATTTTTGTGAAAATTCCTATCGACGATTTTCCCACATCAAGTTTTTGTCCGACGATTTTCCCACATCCGTTCCCTAATACTGTCATGTATAGAAAAGCTTCAAATGTCATCAAATTAACTCCAAGTACACATTATTAAATAATTTCACTTTTCTAGATTAAATGAAAGCATAGCAAATCCCAACATTGTAACAGGAAAAGATATGACACTTATTTTATAAAAAGTTTTCTTAAAATTCTCTAATCAAGCAAATTCTTGGATATAACTAGTAAACGAGCTCTAATAAAAGGGCACTAACAACTAACAACTCCACCACATGAATGATAACTATCAAGTACCAACAACAGATGCAAAAAGTGATAGAAACACTATAATACTTGATCCTGTAACTTTTGTGCTAGAGGCTCTGCTTCAACATATTGTTCTACAACTCCAACCCCTTGTAATTTATTCTGCTCTCCAACCCTTTTAGTTGACTAGTCAAGTGTTTCTTCCCCCTTCTCTTCCATCCATTTCACCACACTAATTGGCTCATCAGTCCTAGCATCACCTAAATCATAAACTTGATGTTGTGCCTCATCTCTTCCCTCTCTAGGCTTATCACTCTTCTCAACCTTTTCACAGATTTTTACTCTTTTTTGCTTTCGCTCTCCACCTCCATCCATGCTATGCTAACTTCTCTTTGTTCCTCTCTTCTTTCTCGTACTCTTACATTCCTGTCTCCCCTTTCCATCACCATCTATTCCATCACATCAGCCTGTAGAACATATCTGCCACCCTCATTACACACAATCTCTTCATCCTAACAAAGCTTCTCTAATTGAATACACAAAATCTTCTTACGTGCCCATGGCAAATCCTCATACTTCTTTACAATGAAATTAGAAATTTCTTCTTCAGTAGACCCTTTATTCTCATTTAGCTCTGATATTGCCCTATGTATCATGTAAAAAAAAAGCACAAAAGGGGGCGAAAAATTAAAATCAAAAGAAGAACAACATATTCATTATCATCATTTGAATTCTAAAGAAAATAAGACACTCAATAAGCAAAATAAAAAAGATTGAAAATTTGGAGAAAAGTACGGGAAATGAGCTACCAATGCATAAGGAGGGTGTGTGGGGGTGTGGAAAGAAAGAAAAATCTTCTTGAGACGCTGCTGAATGAGGGAGGAAACATGGCGAGTTTCAGGGAGAGGGAGGGGTTGGATTCGGCGAGCTAAGACAAGAGAGAGTCTTTGAGGTTAGCAATGATGCGGTTTCTTCTAGAATGTTCGTCATCGTTAGGAAGAAGTTGAGGAGGAGAGTGAGGTTTCTCTTCTTCGTCCATAATTGGTGCCAGTCGTCAAGGGACTTTGATTATTTGTGTGTGTAAAGTGCCACAGAAGTGGCGAGCAGGGGCGAATAGAGGCCGAAGTGCGAATAGAGGCGACGAACCAGATGGAACGACCGAAGGCGATGGCAAGGAGTGACTGAGGGAAGGGGTGGAGGCTGGTATTGGTGTTGGCGTTGGCATTGTGATGAGTGAGTGTAGTAGTGAACTGCTTAGAGAGTGAGACTGAGACCGAGAGTGACGAAGGTTCAAGGTATACATGGTTCTAAAAACCGGATCGGACTGGCCAGTCGAACCGGGAGTTGACGATAAAAATGATCCAATCCCATGTGTAAAACCGCTAGTCAGAGAACTGCCCAAAAACTTCTAAACCAGCTAAGAACCAACCGGTTGGACTGGACCGAAAACCTATCGGTTCTTACTAAACCATGCCATTTTGCTTGCTTTTAAAAAAAAAAAATCGGAGCACACGCGTGAGTCATGCCTACTTTCTCCCAAACCCCCCTCCTTCGTGCGTTTCAGGCTTTCAGCAAAGAAAGGGAATCCAAAACCAAAACCCTTCTTCCAAGTTCCAAGCACACAAAACCAAAACCCTAGCTTCTTCAACGGTTACTGGCTGTCGTCCGTGGTTATCGGCTCCTCCACGACTTCCCTCATCCCTCTGCGGTTGTCTGTTCTAGTTCGGCACGCCATTCATCCTCCCGCGACTTCTCTGTTCGAGCTGCTCGCCGTCGTCTTGTCGCTGTCCTGCTCTCCGTCACGCTCCTCCCTCGTTGAAGGTTAGTGACACTGTTCTGACTTTTGAATGTTTGATTTGAGTGATTTGCATGGTTCTAAAAACGGATCGAACCGGCCGGTCGGACCGATCAATAATAACGATCTGGTCAGGCATGTAAAACCGCTAATAAAACAACTGGTAAAAAGTACTGAACCGTCCAAAAAACGGCCGGTTGGAACGGACTGAAAATCTGCCGGTTGGATTGAAACGACGCCGTTTTAGTGCTTGTTTGTGCGCCATTATTTTGATAAAAAAGATCTTTTTCAATGAAAAAAGATCTTTTTTATTTTTTAGTGTGTTTAAAAAATTTCTAGTAGTAAAAATAAAAACACTAAAAAAATATTATATTTTTTTTAAAAGATTTTTTTTAGAAAAAAAGATGTTTTTTATGTAATAAATAAATAAAAAATATTTTATATTGTTATATTTAAATATAATTGATAAATAAAAAGATATTTTTGTATGAGATGCCAAACATAAAATTACTTTTATTTTTTTATGAAATTTTTAAAAAAAAGATAATTCAAAAAAGATATTTTGTTAAAAGTTTACCTAAAAGGTTTATTGAGCCGTTGAGCGGCTGAATCACTCAACCGTGAGCCTCACTTCACTTCTCTTCACTCTCGCTTCTCAAGTCCGTCCGTGTAGCCACTTCCCCCAAGTCTCCAACCCCTGCTCTCTTCTTCTGCGAGCTCGGCCCATCCGTCGTCTTCGTCTTCTCGCCGTCGTCTCCGTCTTCTCGCCGTCGTCTCCATCTTCTCGCCGGAAGAGAAACCCACTAGCAGAACTGCCCCAAGCCCCTTCTCCTCTCATTCCCTCAGCAGAGCTACTACCCTCACTCAACCTCAACCAAAGAGAAACCCTAGTCTCCACCGCCGCAAGGAGTTCGCTACCGCCGTAAGAAGGGGTGACACAAGCCCTAGCCACTAGCCAGCCTTTATCGCCGCCGCCATTCAGCTCACCACCGCCATCCCACCGTCGTTCGGTTGTCCTTCACCGTCCAGTCTGACGCAGCCTCCAATCACTCTGCTCTTTCGGAAGCTTTTTCGCGTCTCGTCGCAGCTCCAATTCGGTGGTCGCCCGTCCTCCGTCCGTCTGCTGCTCGTGGTCGGCGTTCTTGCTCCTTCTCCCTCAATTCAGATGTATTTTTTTTATCTAATTGTTCAGTGTTGTTTATTGTCCATCTTTGTTTGTTCGTCGATTTAGGATTCAGCTGCTGCTAGTGTGGTTGTTCAGATTGAATTGTTGAATGATTACTTGGTTAGCTCTGCTCATTGCTACTGTGTTGTGCTGGACTCTGTTTTGTTGCTTTTTTTTTTGTGCTGTGCTGAAAATTGAAAATAATTTAGCTGAAATTATGCTTATTGCTACTCCTCATTTTTAGTCTTTGAAAGTTTATTAATCTTTGTAAAAATTATGCTGAAATTATGCTCATTGCTACTGCGCAAGTGTTCATTGTTAATCTTTAGAAAAGTTTACTAATCTTTGTTGAAATTATGCTGAAATTATGCTCATTGCTACTGCCCAAGTGTTCATTGTTAATCTTTGAAAAAATTTTATTAATCTTTGTTGAAATTATACTGAAATTATGCTCATTGCTACTGCTAATTGTTAATTTTTGAAATTATGCTGAAATTATGTAGTGCTTTAAATTTAGAAGACGTTTAAGATTTATCTTAAATTAGACTATAATTATGTTTTAGAGTGTTTGTTTATAGTTTACTTGTTATTTTATTGTAAAACGGTTTGTTTGGTTGGACCACGGTTGAACCGGTTGGACCAGTAAACCAGTAGTTAGAGTGGTTCGATGACCGGTCTGGTTCTCAGGACCTTGGTGATTTGTGAATGTGAAATCATTGATTTTGTGTTGTTATGCTGCTGCTGCTGCTGCTGTTTTTTAATTTTTGATGCTGATTGTTCTTGATTTTTGAATGTGAAATCATTTTGTGTTGTTATGCTGCTGCTGCTATTTTTTAATTTTTGTTGCTGATTGTTCTTGATTTCTGAATGTGAAATCATTGATTTTGTGCTGTTACGCTGCTGTTGCTGTTTTTTAGGGTGATTATTTGTTGCTGTTTTTAATTTTTGAATTTTTGTTGATAGATTTTTTGATTATTTGTTGCTGTTTTTTAATGTCATCAAATAAATGAATTAATAACCAGGGAAGAAAAAGCAAACCCTGACAAGCCATTGCAAGAAACACCTTGACAACCCTGAACCGTCATCACTCTCAGTCTCGGTCTCAGTCTCACTCTCTAAGGAGTTCACTGCTACACTCACTCATCACAACGCCAGCACCAACCTCCACCCCTCCACTCAGTCACTCCTCGCCGTCGCCTCCAGTCGTTCGATAGTTTGCCGCCTCTGTTCGCTCTTCGGCCTCTATTCGCCCCTGCTTGCCACTTCTGTGGCACGTTACACACACAAATAATCAAAATCCCTTGACGGTTGGCACCAATCATGGACGAAGAGGAGAAACCTGATTCTCCTCCTCAACCTCTTCCCAACAATGACGAACATTCTAGAAGAAACCGCATCATTGCTAACCTCAAAGACTCTCTCTTGTCTCAGCTCGCCAAATCCAACCCCTCCCTCTCCCTCGAAACACGCCATGTTTCCTCCCTCATTCAGCAGCGTCTCAAGAAGATGTTTCCTTCTTTCCACACCCCCACGCACCCTCCTTATGCATTGGTAGCTCCTTTCCCTTACTTTTTTCCAAATTTTCAATCTTTTTTTTTTATTTTGCTTATTGAGTGTCTTATTTTCTTTGGAATAGAAATGATCATAATGCGTATGCGGTTCTTCTTTCGATTTTAATTTTGCGCCCCCTTATGTGCTTTTTTTAGATGATACATAGGGCAATATCGGAGCTAAATGATAATAAAGGGTCCACTGAAGAAGAAATTTCTAATTTCATTGTAAAGGAGTATGAGGATTTGCCATGGGCACATAAGAAGATTTTGGGTATTCAATTGGAGAAGCTTTGCCAGGATGAGGAGATTGTGTGTAATGAGGGTGGCAGATATGTTCTACAGGCTGATGGTGATGGAATAGATGGTGATCGGAAGGGGAGACAAGAATGTAAGAGTAAGAGGAAGAAGAGAGGAAAGAAGAGAAGTCAGCATAGCATGGATGGAGGTGGAGAGCGAAAGCGGAAAAGAGTAAAAATCTGTGAAGAGATTGAGAAGAGTGATAAGCCTAAAGAGGGAAGAGATGAGGCACAACATCAGGTTTATGATTTAGGTGATGTTAGGACTGATGAGCCAATTAGTGTGGTGAAATGGATGGAAGAGAAGGGCGAAGAAGCACTTGACCAGTCAGCTGAAAGGGTTGGAGAGCAGAATAAATCACAAGGGGCTGGAGTTGTAGAACAATATGTTGAAGCAGAGCCTCTAGCACAGGAGTTACAGGATCAGGTATTATGGTGTTTCTATCATTTTTGGCATCTGCTGTTGGTACTTGATAGTTATCATTCATGTGGTGGAGCTGTTAGTTGTTAGTGCCCTTTTATTGGAGCTCGTTTACTCGTTATATCCAAGAATTTGCTTGATTAGAGAGTTTTAGGAAAGGTTTTTATAAAATAAGTGTCATATCTTTCCTTGCTACAATATTGGGATTTGCTATTCTTTCATTTAATCTAGAAAAGTGAAATTATTTAATAATGTGTACTTGGAGTTAATTTGATGACATTTGAAGCTTTCCTATACAGGACAGTATTGGGGAACAATTGGCATTTTCTTTCGTATATATTTGTGCCGTTCTTTTTGTTTTCAATAAAGGGAAGCTTAGTGCTATAAACTTTCCACTCTGCCCAGAGTTCTTGGAAGGGTTGGATCCACTATGTAGATCTGTATTAGGAAGCTTTACCTTGCATATTCGCGAGAGGCTAATTTAACCCTACTCTGGGTCATTTGGTGACAACCCTTGTCCTTTCCTTGTCAATATTAGAAAGAAACTTTCAGAGAATTTGTTTTATTCTAATTTTTTATCCTTACTAACAATCATCCTTTGTTCCTTAAATTATTCAGAGGAATATAATCTTATGCTTATTTTTTGTTCCATGTAACTATGAGCATGATGATATGCTTTTAAAATTTGTTGTCGGGCATGATGATATGCTTTTAAAATTTGTTGCCAACAGTACTCCATAGTGCACCCAGAAACAATTTGTTCAGAATGTGTACTGTCAGAAGGACAATTGAAACAACAAATGTCTTCTTTGGATGTTCCTGAACAAAAGCAAGATGGGAACTCAGTATCTGGTGATCCTGAGAAGCATTCTCCAAAGCGCCAATGCAGAGGGGGGCACCTGAAATCTAAGCCAGTTGCAGACGATCAAGAGGAGTGCTTTTTACCGTTACGTGACCTTATTCTTGATGCACAAAAGCCCAAGGTAAATATTATCGAGAATCAGTGGCAGTCATCTCCTCAAGTTCAAGTTGCAGGTCAAGGAAAGCACAAGGAACCAACAATGTTTAAAAACACAGCTATGTTAGCTCCTGAGAATGTTCATAATGATCAACCGCTACATGGAAATCAAGGATATGAGAATCCAGTGTCTGGGAATGTTGAGCATCGTCCAGCTAAGCGTCCCAGAGGAAGGCCCCGAAAGTCAGAGACTGATGCAAACAACCCAAGGGAGTATAGTCGTGGCAGAGGCAGAGGCAGAGGCAGAGGTACTGGTAGAGGTCTAGGTCTAGGTCGAGGTAGAGGTCGTGGTCGGGGAAGGCCTCGTAAAATAGATCAAGATGCAAATCATTCTGAGCAGCAATTGCAAACGGATGATCAAGATCAGCAGAATTCTAGTGGTAGGGGTAGAGGTAGAGGTAGAGGCATCAGTGGAGGCAGAGGTGATGGTGTAGGTCGAGGTAGAGGCAAGGGGAGTGGTAGGGGGAGAGGGAGGCCTCGGAAAATAAAGCTAGACACAAACACAAACCAATGTGAGGAGCAGTTACAATCACAAGATCATGCTGAAGGTCTGGTTAACTTAGGTAATCCAATTGAGGACGATAATCAAAGTTTGCAGCAGAAGCAACAACCAGATGGTCAGCAGCAACAAGAGCAAGATCAAGGTTTGGTTTCAGAATCAAAACCTGAATCAGAAGAGGCCTCTAAACCTGCTTTCGGATAGGAACCAGAGGCACTGGTTGAGACTCAATTACAAGCACCTGAACCCCAGGATAATATGGCCTCTTAAACCAGATCCGAGGCAGTCCTAGCTGCTCCTCTATGCTTAGCAACCTCTATGAGGTTGGAACCATGGACTTTCTCTGACAAGTCTCTCACTTTTCGACCCAACTTAGGCGCATGGAACAGTCTTTGCCTTCCTTTTTCTCGACAAAGCAGATCCTGATTGATTTTGCATGTGAATGGAAGTTTGGAATAAGAAGTTAACTCGAGCAATTTTCTTGTGGGATCTGGAGTTTGTCATTCTTGTAGCTGCAGTAGATATTTCAATTAGAGTTTATGGAGTATCACAGTTTATTTCAATCATTTTGTTCCTTGTTTTTTTTTGTGGTAACTTATCCGCATGGTGGATTGTTGATTGTTATAGATATTAGATAACAAAACAAAAGCCAATTGTTCTAATTATTATCCTAGGTGCAAATTG
Organism: Arachis ipaensis; assembly: GCF_000816755.2. Classification (NCBI taxonomy): domain Eukaryota; kingdom Viridiplantae; phylum Streptophyta; class Magnoliopsida; order Fabales; family Fabaceae; genus Arachis; species Arachis ipaensis. The sequence goes on from NC_029789.2 coordinate 30,082,368, forward strand.
ATTGATGTGCATTTTCATGATCATGATATAATTCGAAAAGCAACAGATGTTATGTGCAAATTGATTGTTCGAATAGTTATTCTTCTAGTATTTCATTTTGGGATAAAGCTACTAACACCTATTTAGGGGTGATAATTGATAGGATAGGATAAGTTAGCAACTAAATTAATATATTTTTATTTCAATTAATTAAATATGGTAAGACTATAATAAAATTGGTCTGTAATACAAAGAAACACAATAAAAATTAAAGTTGGTCCTTTCTATTAGAGAAGAAAGAAAAATCTTTAGTCCCTATTCTCTTTTATGATGAAAAAGCTCATATAATTTTTTTTATGATATATGAGCTATAAATGGATATTTAAAAAGTTTCTCATTTGGTGTGCTCTTAGATAAGAGACTAATAATTTTTTCTTCCAAAACTAATTCATATAGTATTTTCATAAATAGAATTTTATCCTTCAAAAATTTGGATGACTAGACCGACATTAGATTTATGGACATGGATTCCATGCGCCGTGCGTGTTTAGCTGACCAGTGCGCATAGCACTTATCTTTGGTTGATCGGTGCGCCTGTTGACGAGGGCCATCGGATCTTTTTTGTTTTTTTATCCAACAGTAGAGATTACCCTGTTACTTGTCTCTTTTGATTGGCTAGTGAATACCTTTTGTAGGTTTTGTGTCAGAAAGGTCACTTTAAAAAATTTGATTTCTTGGTGGTTATTGTTGTTAGATCTAAAATCTATCTGAGTTAATATAGCAAAAATTTATAAATTTGTAAGCTAAAATTAATTAGAGTTAAGTATTATGTTTTATGTTAAACTAAATGACGATGAAGTAGTTAAGTATTATGTTTTATGTTAAACTAAATGACGATGAAGTTGGATTGGGAAGGAGATGCATCTTGGACGTTGTCTGTCGCCTAGAATAAATGCTTTGATGTTTCTGTTTCCGTCACTGACCATCATTCGAGTTGCAGGAAGTTTTTCCCCATGGAATCACAGTGCAAAGTTGTCGACTCTGTGAATGGCGCATTTGCCGCAATTCATGCATTCGGAGGATGACGCAACGTTAGTGTCATCATCGGAATGGGACTCGATCCTCAATGGATGACAAGGAGTGTTATTTTGGGTAGATGTTTGGCTTTTCTGGAGACGTTCAACAACAAAGGATCGAAGCAGCATGGAGATGGTTGGCGAGAGACTGATGAAGAGAGGCTGAAGATATTTCGGGTTGGACGGGTCATTTTGGCACAAGTAGGGTTGGACTTGGTTGCATCCAATACCTATCTGAAAAAAACAATGGACCTGCATAGTATCTTTTTTTTTTATATGGAGATGTATGTTTTTTCAGAAATGAATGTTGTGCTCATGGGTTGGGTTATTAATAATGTTATTAAAACTTGACCAATCCTTTAGTATGGTCAAAAAAAAAATCTCACATGCTTGAACAAAGAAGAGAAAAACCAAAATAGTTATTGCATGTATAATTATTAGTTGAACAATTTAATAGCAGTATTAAATTACTGTCGGATATGATAATTAAATATTCTATAAAACCAACTTAGCTGATTAATGCAAGATTTTATGATGTGTACACTAAAAATTGATGATAGTGTATAAAATGAATAAAAAATTTGAATAATGAACATGCATATATGTACCAATTGAATATGAAATTGTATTCATACAATATAATTGGTTTAGAGATTCTTTAGTTGTCATTTAAAATTTAGCATTTGGAAAGGATTTTTAAGGATTTATTATTATTTAATTGCACTAATTGGTTTATTATAACCTCAGAGAGAAGTACTTTGAAATTTGTTTAAACCAGTCCGTTTGTATTCTTTGTTGATCCAAGAAATTTAAATGGAAAGTGTATCTCTTTTGTAATTGGACATAATATTAGGATATGCTAAAAAAGATAATATGATGACATTCCTTTGTTTGATTATCTAGTGTAAAATGATGGTATGTTAAAAAATATATAATTTTTATTGGGAGGAACCCGTAAATATTCTTGCAATCAAACGCGTTGCTTATGCTAATGTAGGACACGACACAATGTTAACAGTTAACCGCATATGGATTAAACAATGTGAAATGAATATATACTGACTACTCAGCATAGAATATTAATCTTCTGAATCAAAATAAAAATAACAAAAAGTTTCTTCTTTCTTGTTGTGGTGTAATACTAGTTACTTTACCCAGAAAGGAAGGATAAACTGATAAACAGGTTTATGATAACGCACACGTAAATTGTTGCCGATATGCGTTAACCGCTTATATGACTTTAGACGTGTGTTTTATATTGGTTGATATAAATAGAGATCTGAGTTATGAGTAATTTAAAACAATTCAAGATAAACAGACTTTAAGAACGAACCGATGAAAGTAGATATAATTATCGTGACAAAGTTTTAAGTAGCATTCCTAAAAATCAAAAGGGCGACTAAACAAACTAAGCAAATAAATTGTTCATATTGGCCTCGATGGAAAACAACATAACATAAACATATCAAACATATGCACCAAGTCAAATACCTCCGACACCATCTTGATTCTACCCGGCGGGCTCCTGATCGTTGGAGCTATGTGACGTTTGCTTCGCTTGAACACTAGCCCCACCGAGCAAGACTTTATGCTTGTCTTCCAAAGCATCGACCTTGTGTGCCAGTTCACACCACTTTGCCACCTCATGCTGTTCCCGATGACGAAGCTTGGCGATCTGCGCCATCAATTCATTTGCGTTGTCATCCATTTGGCGAACTGTCATTTCATTCTTGTGCCGTGCCATGCGCAACATTATTTCCAGCAGTTGTAGTGCCTTCTCCCCTTCCTCCACTTGTATCTCCTTTGCTTTCAACTTGACGTCGACGGTCAACTGCCCCACCTTCACCACTCTGAGTTGTTTTGTGGTTGTTTGACGTTTAGCCTTCAAATTCTCCTCCCTTTTGACTAATGCGGTCTCAACTAGGTCACAGTCTGTGCATTTTTCATCTCTACGGATGATGTCGATCAGATCGGCGATCAATAGTTCTGCGAGGACGTCAGCACTAATGTTGTGGTCCATGACGGATTCCTGCGACATTCTCTCAGAAGAAGACGGCGATGCGAGGCCGACAACGACGACGATTCAAGCAACAATTCTGCTTTTAGCGACGATGGTTCTCCTCGGGGTGGGTCGATGTCAGGCGCGCGATGTCAATTCTACCTTCTGAGGTGACGTTGAGAGTGAGAAGTGGAAGCCGCGAGAGGAGATGAGTGTGGCAAAGAGAAGGAGAGGGAGAAGGAGAGTTAGAGAGTTGAGAGAAGGAGTGACGTCAGAGAAGAACTGAAGAAGGGTTAGGAGAGATGGGGTTTGTCCATATATATATATATAGGTGATATTTTTTACATTTCTTATGCATTTACTGTGCATTACTAGTGGAAAGTTGTTTTGTATTTTTTTTGTAATTAGCATGTTTTAATTTTTTTTAATCTAACATTTAAGTTTTCAAAATATAAAATAATATCTTTTAACATGTGTAAATAATTTTTATCTTTTATTTTTGGAAAAATAAAAGATTAATTTAAACTACGCCGGTGAACAATAAAAAAGCAAAACATGACAGTTATTTTGTGAGTAATTAAAATAAACAATTAAAGTATGAATAATAGAATATTAAAGTCGATTAAACCATTTAGTAGATGAACAGTCGAACAGAAGCATTAAATTATTGCTTTATTAAACCAAAGTAGTTAAATAGGATAGAACAGAAGTATTATATGTGTTCATGGAAGTAGCTAAATAGGATAGATATGACACGTTTTTAATTAATATAATATATACTATTGCGATAAGTTTAAATTATAATAATAATATAATATTCTGTGCTTTTATTAATATCAGTTTTACCTTGAAGCATTGGTAAAGGAACAAAATGTCTAGGAAAACGTGTACCCCCTAATGCCAGTATATTTAAAAGAAAAATGCTAGGAGTGTCCATTAAAAATTTTAAAAAGATATAATAGGGACAAACTGAACGCATCTTTGGCGGTCATCTCTCCCCTTGATATTCACCAATAATCCCCCACCAAGTTCTTGCAAATGGCTAGAACTTCCAAGAGGAATAGAAAAAAGGGAACGTATTCGTCGAGTACGAATGTCCGCTGCATCTTTTTCCTCGTGACATATGGTTGAGGATTGCCACGATGGTTGCATCAAATTCGATTTAGAATTTGTTCAACATGCAGGCGACTTGCAAGGTGTATCTGGATGCAGCAAATTCTGACGCTGTATACAAGCATGCGATGATGTGGTATATACCATTAATGTCTTTTTATTTTACTTTGACCAGCCTGAAAGGAGGTTCCTTGATTGCTACGTGGAAGCAGAAAATTCGAATTCTATACTCCAGCAGGGGTTGACGAAGTATTTCTAGATTTTCTGCCGTGACCTTGGAATGGACCTTCTTGCTCGGGCCTCAACAGAGGGCAGAGTTGAAGCCGGTTACTTGTGTGCCATGCTGCTACTGTGTGATCATGAAGACGAAGTACAAAGGGATGTTGAAATGTTTGAAGTTATCCGTACTTCTGGGGAGGTTGAAAGGTGCAGGGAGGTGTTCACAGATATTTTCTAGGAGCGGTGGGTGGATGAGTGACCTTCAGATTCGGAACAGCCCATGGCTTGTCGGTCCACCAATTGCACTACCCGCGGGACTATGGGTGATGTGCAGGATGTGTCCGTTATCTCATGTATGCACTACCTGGATGATTACAAGGTCATGGTCTTCTTGGAAATGTTTACATTTTCATGAACGTGGCTGTTTACCACTCTTAGTAATCTGCCCCTGAATATGTTGTTGGGAATTTATGTTTATGTTATCTGCCAATTCAATATCTAGCAATGTATGCTGTTTTGTTATGAACGATTATCCTTCCTTAACATGTGAACGATGTTTTGATTGTGTATCTACTTTTGTGTGTGAAAAAATATCAGTTTGATATGGTAAATTGACATGATTAAAATGCATGGTTGTTCATCGTCAATCGAAAAAATCTTTTATAACTTAGTTTATATTGTTAACCAGCTGTAAACTAACTATTGAATTAATTAATATAATGGACATATACGAATTAATAGATTTATAAATAAACACTCATGCCAGGATTGAAAATCTCTCTATTCAAAGTATATCGACTACGATGGATAGCATAGAGCAAGCAATAAATACATATCCTAGAATCTAGGCCTAATTATGCCTTCATGTGGGATGCGTTCTTGTGGAGTTGGATTTGACAACAATTTTTATATTACTGATGTGATGGTTGAATAGATAAATGAGTGTTTAATTAGCCTTTTGATATCCTTTTTTGCTTGGAATTGTGTAATAATTTAGGATGTGACAGTAATTTTAGATAGAATTGGTAACTTGGAAAGGTAATAGGAAGTGATGAAAAGGGATAATTTAAACATTCGGAATGAAAATTTATTTTATAAATAAGTATTGAATATGAAATGAGAAAACACATGAATTACAATTTTTTCGGAAAAAGAAAATGTTGGTATCAACAAATATCAACTGTATGTTTACTATTGATATATGAACAACCCTAAACCACGATGCACAAAATGTCTTTTCAAACCAAAATTATGCCAACCTCGAAATACGCATTTTATGTATGTTTATAAAAGATATAACATATTTTATACAAACAGAAATACTGTACCATAATATGTGTTTACTTAGGAGTGTTCGAGTGAAAAAAAAAGGTAGTAAACATTGCATGCATGGCTTACTCATAAGTGCTCTGATGAAGAAAAACATCAAATATTCCATGCATGACCTTGGTCAACTTTTTCAAATTCTCCCAGTGGTCAAAATTTGTGGGAATTTATTATTATACAATGAATTTGAATAGCTTGCCACTTCGGTTGATATTGAATATATTAAAATTTTAGTAATTTATTTCATTCGACTATTGAACAACATATAAAAAAGAGAGAAATAAGCAACTGGCATAAAACTTGTCTCACGATATATATAATTAAAGAATACATATATTAGAAAAATAAGAATTATCTTGCATAATAAAAGGAAAGCTGAACCTAATCCTAGTAGAAGAGGTTGACAAACAGTATCAACTCGTATTCAGCACGACAATGTATGCGCAGAACGTGACAAGCACCTCCATCACCGTCGTTTATGTGCCACTCTCTTCCATGGCGTTGATAATGGTAAATAGCACCCATGTTGCTACAGCTTGGGCATGTATGTGAAACACAGACTTGATTTTCTCCATTTAGTATAGGCACACGACGTTGAGTTGTCCGCGAATGTTTAAAAACCTCTCGGAATCCCACTTTGCAGATTGTTAGTGCATCAGATGCCTCAAGTGCACGAAATGTTTTGATTCCCTTTTTCTTTGCCTCGTCGTTGTTGTTACGAAGCATCAGCATCATTGAAAGTGCGTATTGGGTGACCATATGGCCGTGGGGTACAGTAGTGTGCCGCATTTTCATCCCCGCATGACGACGCTGTCGAATGAAGAGCTCTTCCACATCAGCCCGAAATAGAATGTCCAGGTGTTCGCTCTGCGTGCATTGCTGTAAGATGTTTTTTGCCTACCAGTCTCGACAATACGAGCTCCACTAAATTTGCTGTGTATATGGAATCGAGGCGCGTTGGTACACAATATCCTCCTCCCCTGCATTGCGCGCAGTGGTACACGACATCCTGAGACTGTACAAGTCCTGATGCTGATTGTCTGGTAGGGGAAATGAAAGGGGAAATTGGTATAGGGAGGCGAATACACAACGGACTAATTAGTTCTGCCAAGGGTTGTTGTTTATGGTATCTTTATAGGTACTCGGCGCCGTATCGGAAGGTGTCACATCGATTGTGTCCCGTGACCTCTTCACTCCCCCTTACACGCGACTTCTTTAGCAAGCATGTCTCTTTGTTTTCTCTTTTTTTATTTTTTAGTGCGAATACTCTTAAATAATAATTTAATATCATGTATGTATATTTAAAAATGAACAATGTAAAAGGTGATACCTACTTACCAAAAAAGGTTATAAATCAATATTTAATTAACAAAATATATAAATAAATAATATTTAAAAAATTAAAACGTACTACAAAATGCAAGTTAGATAACGATACCTAAGCTGCTGTAAAATAAATTATGGAGAAATGGTACCCAATCCTTACTCAGTGAAAGTTTTTCTCTTTTTATTTATTTCGAATTTGTGATTGAGAGCTTTTAGGGTCCTTTTTTTCATTTGTTTGTTTTTAGTTTTCTGGTTTTAGTTATTTTTGTATTGTTATATCTAATTAGTACAGGTATGAACAGGCACGGACCTACCTATTCATTTTCCCCCTTTAAATTTGTGTTTTTAGAAAAAGAAGTATATATATATATATCTTTGTTGTGATGTGTATTTGTTCCTATATTAAAAAAAATTATTTATGCGTTAAAAATTTTTAGGGTGTTTGCTGTTATTTAGGGTGATTATTTGTTGCTATTTTTTAATTTTTAAATTTTTGCTGATAGATTTTTTTGATTTTTCGTTGATGTTTTTTAATGTCATCAAATTAAATGAATTAATACCCATGGAAGAAAAAGCAACCTTGACAAGCCATTGCAAGAAACACCTTGACAACCCTGAACCCTCATCACTCTCAGTCTCAGTCTTACTCTCAAAGGATGTTCACTGCTACACTCACTCATCACAACACCAAGACCATCCTCCACCCCTCCACTCAATCACTCATCACCGTCTCCTTCGGTCGTTCGGTAGTTCGTCGCCTCTGTTTGCTCTTCGGCCTCTATTCGCCCCTGCTTGCCACTTCTATGTCACTTTACACACACACAAATAATCAAAGTCCCTTGACGGTTGGCACCAATCATGGACGAAGAGGAGAAACCTCATTCTCCTCCTCAACCCCTTCCCAATGATGACGAACATTCTAGAAGAAACCGCATCATTGCTAACCTCAAAGACTCTCGTCTCAGCTCGCCATATCCAACTCCTTCCTTTCCCTCGAAAAATGCCATATTTCCTCCCTCATTTAGCAGCGTCTCAAGAAGATGTTTCCGTCTTTCCACACCCCACGCACCCTCCTTATGCATTGGTTGCTCCTTTCCCTTACTTTTCTCCAAATTTTCAATCTTTTTTTTATTTTGCTTATTGAGTGTATTATTTTCTTTGGAATTGAAAAGATCATAATGCATATGCGGTTTTTCTATCGATTTTAATTTTGCGCTCCTTATGTGCTTTTTTTAGATGATACATAGGGCAATATCGGAGCTAAATGAGAATAAAGGGTCCACTGAAGAAGAAATTTCTAATTTCATTGTAAAGGAATATGAGGATTTGCCATGGGCACATAAGAAGATTTTGGGTATTCAATTGGAGAAGCTTTGCCAGGATGAAGAGATTGTGTGTAATGAAGGTGGCAGATATGTTCTACAGGCTGATGGTGATCGGAAGGGGAGACAGGAATGTAAGAGTAAGAGGAAGAAGAGAAGTCAGCATAGCCCTATGGTTACCTAGCATAACCCTTTATGGTTCCATGGGTGATGTGCAGGATGTGTCTGTTATCTCGTCTGTGCACTACCTGGATGATTACAATGTCAGGGTCTTCTTGAAAATGTTTAAATTTTCATGAACGTGGTTGTTTACCACTCTCAGTAATCTACACCCGAATATGTTGTTGGAAAATTATGTTTATGTTATCTGCCAATTCAATAGCTAGCAATGTATGCTATTTTGTTATGAATGATTATCCTTCCTTAACATGTGGACGATGTTTTGATTGTGTATTTACTTTTGTGTGTGAAAAAATATTAGTTTGATATGGTAAATTGACATGATTAAAATGCATGGTTGTTCATCGTCAATTGAAAAAATATTTTATAACTTAGTTTATATTGGTAACCAGCCGTGAACTGACTATTGAACTAATTAATATAATGGACATATATGAATTAATATATTTATAAATAAACACTTATGCCAAGATTGAAAATCTCTCTATTCAAAGTATATCGACTACGATGGATAGCATAGTGCAAGCAATAAATACATATCCTAGAACCTAGGCCTTATTATGCCTTCATGTGGGATGCGTTCCTGTGGAGTGGTATTTGACAACAATTTTTATATTACTGATGTGATGGTTGAATAGACATAAGAGTGTTTAATTAACCTTTTGATATCCATTTTTGCTTGGGATTGTGTAATAATTTAGGATGTGATAAAAAGGGATAATTTAAGCATTCGGAATGAAAATTTATTTTATAAATAAGTATTGAATATGAAATGAGAAAACACATGAATTACAATTTTTTCGGAAAAAGAAAATGTTGTATAACAAATATCAACTGTATGTTTACTATCGATATATGAACAACCCCAAACCGCGAAGCACAAAATGTCTTTTCAAACCAAAATTATGCCAACCACGAAATACGTATTTTATGTATGTTTAAAAAATATATAACATATTTTATACAAACAGAAATACTGTACCATAATAGGTGTTTACTTAGGAGTGTTCAAGTGAAAAAAAATAGTAAATATTGCATGCATTGCTTACTCATCAGTGTTCGGACGAAGAAAAACATCAAATATTCCGTGCATGACCTTGGTCAACTTTTTCAAATTCTCCCAGTGGTCAAAGTTTGTGGGGATTTATTATTATACAATGAATTTAATAGATTGCCACTTCAGTTGATATTAAATATATTGAAATTTTAGTAATTTATTTCATTTGACTATTGAACAACATAAAAAAAGAGAGAAATAATTAACGGGCATAAAACTTTTCTGACGATATATATAATTACAGAATACATATATTAGAAAAATAAGAGTTATCTTGCATAATAAAAGGAAAGTTGAACCTAATCCTAGTAGAAGAGGTTGAAAAACAGTATCAACTCATAGTCCGTGACAATGTATGCGCGGAACGTGACAAGCACCTCCATCACCGTCGTTCATGTGGCACTCTCTCCCTTGACGTTGATAGTGGTAAATAGCACCCTTGTTGCCATGGCTTGGGTATGTATGCAAAACACAGGCTTGATTTTTCCATTTAGTATATGCACACGATGTTGGGTTGTCCACGATTGTTTAATAACCCCACTTTGTAGATTCTTAGTGCATCAGATGCCTCAAGTGCACGAAATGTTTCTATTCCCTTTTTCTTTGCCTGATCGTTGTCGTTATGAAGCATCAGCATCATTAAAAGTGCGTATTTGGTGGCCACATGGCCATGGGCTGCAGTAGTGTGCCGCATTTTCATCCCCGCATGACGACACTGTCGAATGAAGAGTTCTTCTACATCGGCTCGAAATAGAATGTCCAGGTGTCCGCTCTGCGTGCATTGTTGTAAGAAGTTTTTTGCCTACCGGTATCGACGATACGAGCTCCACCAACTTTGCTGTGTATATGGAATCAAGGCGTGTTGGTACACAATATCCTCCTCCCCTACATTGCGCGCAGCGGTACACGACATCCTGAGACTGTACAAGTCCTGATGATGAATGTCTGGTAGGGAAAATGAAAGGGGAAATTGGTATAGGGAGGCGAATACACAATGGACCAATTTGTTCTGCCAAGGGTTGTTGTTTATGGTATATTTATAGGCACTCGGCGCCGTATCGGAAGGTGTCACATCGATTGTGTCTCGTGACCTCTTCAATTCCCCTTACACGCGACTTCTTTAGCAAGCATGTCTCTTTGTATTCTCTTTTTTTATTTTTTAGTGAGAATACTCTTAAATAATAATTTAATATCATGTATGTATATGTAAAAATGAACAATGTAAAAGGTGATACCTACTTACCAAAAAAGGTTATAAATCAATATTTAATTAACAAAATATATAAATAAATAATATTTAAAAAATTAAAATGTACTACAAAATGCAAGTTAAACAACGATACCTAAGCTGCTGTCGAATAAATTATTGAGAAATGGTACCCAATTCTTATTCAGTGAAAGTTTTTCTCTTTTTATTTATTTTGAATTTGTGATTTAGCCTTTTAAGGTCCTTTTTTTTCATTTGTTTGTTTTAGTTTTCTGGTTTTAGTTTTTTTTTGTATTGTTATATCTAATTAGTACAGGTATGAACAGGCACAGACCTACCTATTCAGTTGCCCCCTTTAAATTTGTGTTTTTAGAAAAAAAGAGTATATATATCTTTGTTGTGATGTGTATTTGCTCCTATATTCAAAAAAATTTTTTATGCGTTAAAAATTTTTAGGGTGTTTGCTGTTTTTTAGAGTGATTATTTGTCGCTGTTTTTAAATTTTTGAATTTTTGTTGATAGATTTTTTGATTATTTGTTGCTATTTTTTAATGTCATCAAATTAAATGAATTAATACCCAGGGAAGAAAAGCAATCTTGACAAGCCATTGCAAGAAACACCTTGACAACCCTAAACCCTCGCCACTCTCAGTCTCAGTCTCACTCTGTAAGGAGTTCACTGCTACACTCACTCATCACAACGCCAACACCAGCCTCCACCCCTCAACTCAGTCACTCTTCACCGTCGCCTCCGGTCATTCGGTAGTTCGCCGCTTCTGTTCGTTCCTCGGCCTCTATTCGCCCCTACTTGCCACTTCTGTGGCACTTTACACACACAAATAATCAAAGTCCCTTGACGGTTGGCACAAATCATGGATGAAGAAGAAAAACATCATTCTCCTCCTCAACCTCTTCCCAACGATGACGAACATTCTAGAAGAAATCGCATCATTGCTAACCTCAAAGACTCTCTCTTGTCTTAGCTTGCCAAATCCAACCCCTCCCTCTCCCTCGAAACACACCATGTTTTCTCCCTCATTCAGCAGTGTCTCAAGATGTTTCCTTCTTTCCACACCCCCACGCACCCTCTGTATGCATTGGTAGCTCCTTTCCCTTACTTTTCTCCAAATTTTCAATATTTTTTTATTTTGCTTATTAATTGTCTTATTTTCTTTGGAATTGAAATGATCATAATGCATATGCCGTTCTTCTTTCGATGTTAATTTTGCACCCCTTATGTGCTTTTTTTAGATGATACATATGGCAATATCGGAGCTAAATGAGAATAAAGGGTCCACTGAAGAAGAAATTTCTAATTTCATTGTAAAGGAGTATGAGAATATGCCATGGGTACATAAGAAGATTTTGGGTATTCAATTGTAGAAGCTTTGCCAGGATGAGGAGATTGTGTGTAATGAGGGTGGCTGATATGTTCTACAGGCTGATGGTGATCGGAAGGGGAGACAAGAATGTAAAAGTAAGAGGAAGAAGAGAAGAAAGAATAGCCCTATGGTTACCTAGCTTAACCCTTTATGGTTCCATGGGTGATGTGCAGGATGTGTCCATTATCTCATGTGTGCACTACATGTAAGATTACAAGGTCAGGGTCTTCTTGGAAATGTTTACATTTTCATGAACGTGGCTGTTTACCACTCTCAATAACCTGCCCCCGAATATGTTGTTGGGAATTTATGTTTATGTTATCTGACAATTCAATAACTAGCAATGTATGCTGTTTTGTTATGAATGATTATCCTTAACATGTGGAAAATGTTTTGATTGTGTATCTACATTTGTATGTGAAAAAATATCAGTTTGATCTGGTAAATTGACATGATTAAAATGCATGGTTGTTCATCGTCAATCGAAAAAAATCTTTTATAACTTAGCTTATATTAGAAACCAGCCGTAAACTGACTATTGAACTAATTAATATAATGGACATATATGAATTAATAGATTTATAAATAAACACTTATGCCAGGATTGAAAATCTCTCTATTCAAAGTATATCGACTATGATGGATAGCATAGTGCAAGCAATAAATACATATCCTAGAACCTAGGCCTAATTATGCCTTCATGTGGGATGCGTTCCTGTGGAGTGGGATTTGACAACAATTTTTATATTATTGATGTGATGGTTGAATAGATAAAAGAGTATTTAATTAACCTTTTGATATCCTTTTTTGGTTGGGGTTGTGTTATAATTTAGGATGTGACAGTAATTTTAGATAGAATTGGTAACTTGGATAGGTAATAGGAAGTGATGAAAAGGGATAATTTAAGCATTCGGAATGAAAATTTATTTTATAAATGAGTATTGAATATGAAATGAGAAAATTCATGAATTACAATTTTTTCGGAAAAAGAAAATGTTGGTACCAACAAATATCAACTGTATGTTTACTAACGATATATGATCAACCTTAAACTGAGATGCACAAAATGTCTTTTCAAACCAAAATTATGCCAACCTCGAAATACGTTTTTTATGTATGTTTAAAAAAGATATAACATAGTTTATACAAACAGAAATACTGTACCATAATATGTGTTTACTTAGGAGTGTTCAAGTGGAAAAAAAGTAGTAAACATTGCATGCATGGCTTACTCATCAGTGTTCGGACGAAGAAAAATATCAAATATTCCATGCATGATCTTGGTCAACTTTTTCAAATTCTACCAGTGGTCAAAGTTTGTGGGGATTTATTATTATACAATGAATTTGAATAGCTTGCCACTTCGGTTGAAATTATATATATTGAAATTTTAGTAATTCATTTCATTCGACTATTGAAGAACATATAAGAAAGAGAGAAATAATCAACTGGCATAAAACTTTTTTGACAATATATATAATTACAGAATACATATATTAGAAAAATAAGAGTTATCTTGCATAATAAAAGGAAAGTTGAACCTAATCCTAGTAGAAGAGGTTGACAAACAGTATCAACTCATAGTCAGCGTGACAATGTATGCGCGGAACGTGACAAGCACTTCCATCACCGTCGTTTACGTGCCACTCTTTTCCATGGTGTTGATAGTGGTAAATAGCACCCATGTTGTGACGGCTTGGGCACGTATGCGAAACACAGACTTGATTTTCTCCATTTAGTATAGGCACACAATGTTGAGTTGCCCACGAATGTTTAATAACCTCTCGAAACCCCACTTTGCAGATTGTTAGTGCATCGGATGCCTCAAGTGCACAAAATGTTTCAATTCCCTTTTTCTTTGCCTCGTCATTGTTGTTATGAAGCATCAGCATCTTTGAAAGTGCGTATTGGGTGGCCACATGGCCGTGGGCTACAATAGTGTGCCGCATTTTCATCCCCGCATGACGACGCTGTCGAATGAAGAGTTCTTTCACATCTTCCCAAAATAGAATGTCCAGGTGTCCGCTATGCGTGCATTATTTTAAGAAGTTTTTTGCCTACCGGTCTCGACGATACGAGCTCCACCAAATTTGCGAAGTTTATGGAATCGAGGCGCGTTGGTACACAATATTCTCCTCCTCTGCATTGTGCACAGCGGTACACGACATCCTGAGACTGTACAAGTCCTGATGATGAATGTCTAGTAGGGAAAATGAAAGGGAAAATTGGTATAGGAAGGCAAATACACAATGGACCAATTATTTCTGGCAAGGGTTGTTGTTTATGGTATCTTTATAGGCACTCGGCGCCGTATCGGAAGGTGTCACATCGATTGTGTCTCGTGACTTCTTTAGCAAGCATTTCTTTTTGTTATCCTTTTTCTTAATTTTTAGTGCGAATACTCTAAAATAATAATTTAATATCATGTATGTATATGTAAAAATGAACAATGTTAAAGGTGATGACTACTTACCAAAAAAAGTTATAAATCTGTATTTAATTAACAAAATATATAAATAAATAATATTCAAAAAATTAAAATGTACTACAAAATGCAAGTTAGACAATGATACCTAAGCTGCTGTAAAATAAATTATGGAGAAATGGTACCCAATCCTTACTCAGTAAAAGTTTTTCTCTTTTTATTTATTTCGAATTTGTGATTTAACCTATTAGGGTCCTTTTTTTTCATTTGTTCGTTTAGTTTTCTGGTTTTAATTATTTTTTATTGTTATATCTAATTAGTACAGGTATGAACAGGCACAGACCTACCTATTCATTTGCCCCCTTTAATTTTGTGTTTTAAAAAAAGTATATATATATCTTTGTTGTGATGTGTATTTGCTCCTATATTAAAAAAATTATTTATGCGGTAAAAATTTTTAGGGAGTTTACTGTTTTTTAGGGTGATTATTTGTTGCTGTTTTTAAATTTTTGAATTTTTGTTGATACATTTTTTGATTATTTCTTGCTGTTTTTTAATGTCATCAAATTAAATGAATTAATACCCAGGGAAGAAAAAGCAACCTTGACAAGCCATTGCAAGAAACACCTTGACAACCCTGAACCCTCGTCACTCAGTCTCAATCTCACTCTCTAAGGAGTTCACTACTACACTCACTCATCACAATGCCAACACCAGCCTCCACCCCTCCACTCAGTCACTCCTCACCGTCGCCTCCGGTTATTTGGTAGTTCGTCTCCTCTCTTCGCTTTTCGGCCTCTATTCGCCCCTGCTTGCCACTTCTGTGGCACTTTACACACACAAATAATCAAAGTCCCTTGGCGGTTGGCACCAATCATGGACGAAAAAGAGAAACCTGATTCTCCTCCTCAACCTCTTCCCAACGATGACGAAAATTCTAGAAGAAACCGCATCATTGCTAACCTCAAAGACTCTCTCTCTTGTCTTAGCTTGCCAAATCCAACCTCTCCCTCTCCCTCGAAACACGCCATGTTTCCTCCCTTATTCAGCAGCGTCTCAAGAAGATGTTTCCTTCTTTCCACACCCCGACGCACCCTCCTTATGTATTGGTAGCTCCTTTCCCTTACTTTTCTCCAAATTTTTAATCTTTTTTTATTTTGATTATTGAGTGTCTTATTTTCTTTGGAATTGAAATGATCATAGTGCGTATGCGATTCTTCTTTAAATTTTAATTTTGCGCCACTATGTGCTTTTGTTAGATGATAGATAGGGAATTATCGGAGCTAAATGAGAATAAAGGGTCCACTGAAGAAGAAATTTCTAATTTCATTATAAAGAAGTATGAGGATTTGCCATGGGCACATAAGAAGATTTTGGGTATTCAATTGGAGAAGCTTTTCCAGGATGAGGAGATTGTGTGTAATGAGGTGGGCAGATATGTTCTACAGGCTGATGGTGATCGGAAGGGGAGACAGGAATGTAAGAGTAAGAGGAAGAAGAGAGGAAAGAAGAGAAGTCAGCATAGCCTTATGGTTACCTAGCATAACCCTTTATGGATCCATGGGTGATGTGCAGGATGTGTCTGTTATCTCGTGTGTGCACTAGCTGGATGATTACAAGGTCAGGGTCTTCTTGGAAATGGTTACATTTTCATGAACGTGGCTGTTTACCACTCTCAGTAATCTGCCTCCGAATATGTTGTTGGAAATTTATGTTTATGTTATCTGCCAATTCAATAGCTAGCTATGTATGCTGTTTTGTTAAGAATCATTATCCTTCCTTAACATGTAGACGACGTTTTGATTGTGTATCTAATTTTGTATGTGAAAAAATATCAGTTTGATCTGGTAAATTGACATGATTAAAATGCATGGTTGTTCATCGTCAATCGAAAAGATCTTTTATAACTTAGTTTATATTGGTAACCAGTCGTAAACTGACTATTGAACTAATTAATATAATGGACATATATGAATTAATAGATTTATAAATAAACCCTTATGCCAGGATTGAAAATCTCTCTATTCAAAGTATATCGACTACAATGGATAGCAGAGTGCAAGCAATAAATACATATCCTAAAACCTAAGCCTAATTATGCCTTCATGTGGGATGCGTTCCTGTGGAGTGGTATTTGACAACAATTTTTATATTACTGTTGTGATGGTTGAATAGACAAAAGAGTGTTTAATTAACCTTTTGATATCCTTTTTTGCTTGGAATTGTGTAATAATTTAGGATGTGACAGTAATTTTAGATAAAATTGATAACTTGGAATGGTAATAGGAAGTGATGAAAAGGGATAATTTAAGCATTCAGAATGAAAATTTATTTTATAAATGAGTATTGAATATGAAATGAGAAAACAGATGAATTACAATTTTTTCGGAAAAAGAAAATGTTGGTATCAACAAATATCAACTGTATGTTTACTATCGATATATTAACAACCCTAATCTGCGATGCACAAAATGTCTTTTCAAACCAAAATTATGCCAACTTCGAAATACGTATTTTATGTATGTTTAAAAAAGATATAACATATTTTATACATACAGAAATACTGTACCATAATTTGTGTTTACTTAGCAGTGTTCAAGGGGAAAAAAAGTAGTAAACATTGCATGCATGGCTTACTCATCAGTGTTCGGACGAAGAAAAATATCAAATATTCCATGCATGACCTTGGTCAACTTCTTCAAATTCTCCCAGTGGTCAAAGTTTGTGGGATTTATTATTATACAATGAATTTGAATAGCTTGCCACTTCGGTTGATATTAAATATATTAAAATTTTAGTAATTCATTTCATTCGACTATTAAACAACATATAAAAAAGAGAGAAATAATCAACTGGCATAAAACTTTTCTGACAATATATATAATTACAGAATACATATATTAGAAAAATAAGAGATATCTTGCATAATATAAGGAAAGCTAAACCTAATCCTAGTAGAAGAGGTTGACAAACAGTATCAACTCATAGTCGGCGCGACAATGTATGTGCGGAACGTGACAAGCACCTCCATCACCGTCGTTTACGTGCCACTCTCTTCCATGGCATTGATAGTGGTAAATAGCACCCATGTTGCGACGGCTTGGGCATGTATGCAAAACACAGACTTGATTTTCCCCATTTAGTATAGGCACACGACGTTGAGTTGTCCACGAATGTTTAATAACCTCTTGGAACCCCACTTTGTAGATTGTTAGTGCATCGGATGCCTCAAGTGCAGGAAATGTCTCGATTCCCTTTTTCTTTGCCTCGTCGTTGTCGTTACGAAGCATCAGCATCATTGAAAGTGCATATTGGGTTGCCACATGGCCGTGGGCTGCAGTAGTGTGCCGCATTTTCATCCCCGCATGACGACGTTATCGAATGAAGAGTTCTTTCACATCTTCCCGAAATAGAATGTCCAGGTGTCCGCTCTGCGTGCATTGCTGTAAGAAGTTTTTTGTTTACCGGTCTCGACGATACGAGCTCCACCAAATTTGCTGTGTATATAGAATCGAGGCGCGATGGTACACAATATCCTCCTCCCCTGCATTGTGCGCAGCGGTACATGAGATCCTGAGACTGTACAAGTTCTGATGATGAATGTCTGGCAGGGGAAATGAAAGGGGACACTACAAAAAAACAGGGTTAAAACGGCGGTTATTTTGGGGAATTACGGCGGTTAGAACCACCATTGTTACCGAAAATGGCGCCCCCAAGAAACGCCATTATTCTGAGCGCCATTCTGGTTATTACGGCGATTTTCAGAAAACCGCCACAATTACTTGAGGATAATACGGCGGTTCTCTGAGGGTTAAAATGGCGGTTTGTAACCACCATTATTTCTGTATAAAATGGCGGTTTCTGAATTGTTTAAAATGGTGGCTATAACCGCCGTTTTTTTCAGGATGTTGTGGCATCATTTCTGTTTAAAATGGCAGTTTTTAACCGCCGTTTTAACCATTATAACCGCCATTTTTACCAGGTTATAATGGCATCTTTTGTGTTTAAAATGGCAGTTTCTAACCGCCGTTTTTACCAGGTTATAATGGCATCTTTTGTGTTTAAAATGGCAGTTTTTAACCGCCGTTTCTACCAGCGTATAATGGCATCGTTTTCATTTAAAATGGGTGTTTCTAACCGCCGTTTGTACCTAATTATGATGACAATTTTATGCTTTTTAAAATAAGATTGAAACTACCAATTTAAAGTGATATTTTTGAAACTCACTTAAAAATCTCGTAATAACCAAAAGGCATAATCATAAATCAAACATCATTAGATGATTTTTAATTCATACATGATCCAAAAGTCATAATCCAAGTCATAATTGAAATGTCATAATCCAAAAACAAAGCATCAAAGTAACATTTTTCAATAATACGTCTTAACATATAATTCTTAATATACGTCTTAACATATCAAGTAAGGTCATGCTTCCTTATTGCTTGCTCCAGAAGACCTACTTCCTAACTCTTTTGGTGATGGAATCTCACTCTCCTGATCCAATCCCTACAACAAAAATATAACTCTTATGAGCACAAGAAATGCAAGGAAATGGCATATATTGATATACATTTATCATGTCTAATTACATAGCATTGATACAATAATGAAACCAATTTAAAATTATAGAGCCAACTAACCACTTGAAAACATTTAAAATACAAGGCCAGTCCAATCATTCAGAAATTCAGTCTTTAATTGATGCTCTAAATCTCTAATACATAAAGTAAGGTTACATTTGTAAAACAATCCATTATGCTTACTTTTCACGGGGAGAAATGATGAGCGGATAATTTATACGCTTTTTGGCATTGTTTTTAGTATATTTTTAGTAGAATCTAGTTACTTTTAGGGATGTTTTTAATAGATTTTATGTTAAATTCACATTTCTGGACTTTACGATGAGTTTGTGTGTTTTTCTGTGATTTCAGGTATTTTCTGGCTGAAATTAAGGGACTTGAGCAAAAATCAGATTCAGAGGTTGAAGAAGGACTGCTGATGCTGTTGGATTCTGACCTCCCTGCACTCAAAGTGGATTTTCTGGAGCTACAGAACTCGAAATGGCAGGTGCGTGAGCATATTATTCACTGAGAGGAGGGGATGTAGCCACTGACAACGGTGATGCCCTTGCATACAGCCAGCCATGGAAAGGAGTAAGACTGATTGGATGAAGATAGCAGGAAAGCAGAGGTTCAGAGGAACGAAAAGCATCTCCATTCGCTTATCTGAAATTCCTACCAATGAATTACATAAGTATCTCTATCTCTATTTTATTATATAATATTCGAAAACACCATTATCACTTTATATCTGCCTGACTGAGATTTACAAGGTGACCATAGCTTGCTTCATACCAACAATCTCCGTGGGATTCGACCCTTACTCACGTAAGGTATTACTTGGACGACCCAGTGCACTTGCTGGTTAGTTGTATCGAAGTTGTGACAATTATGAATTAAGATTAGAGCACCAAGCTTTGGAGCCATTACCAGGATTTGTTCGAGCCTGGAGATCACAATTTCGTGCACCAAGAAACCAGTACCAGTTTCTGTCAACTATAGTTCCTTAGACAATTTAAGCTAAGTTGTTTTGTATGTGCAAATTAGATATCAAACAAATACTTAAATAGTATTCTAAAAGAAATTATAAAAAAATTATAATTACCTCTTTCAAATGATAATTTTGTGGCTGTAATAGTGGCTTTGTAAACTTTTCCTTCTCAAGTAGTTGTATAGCATTGTTTTGTTGTAAATGTCATTGATCATATCAATAAGAAATAAAATGGTGTTATATGAGGTTAAAGGGACCATTGTTTTGTTGTAAGGTCTTTGATAAATAACTAATAAATATATAAGAACCTATTGACAATGCAAATAGCATCCAAGAACAATGGATATATCCATCTAAAAGAAGTTCCAGTTACGACATTATCATTAGCAAGCTTCCTTACTTCACTCACTTCTCAACCTAATCTATAAAGAAAAAAAAATATACAACCATTCAGGTAGGTAAATTTAAAACCTTACATGCCTTTGCTGACTGTACGTTGCAAGTTGTGATTTTTTTGGAAAAAGAAAAAAGAACAGAAAAGCAGCTTATACTATCTTCAGTTGTATCTAACTATCTATTATTGGGAAAAACATTGATGGTTCAACCCACCATCAGAGCTAAGAATGAATAAATGACAGTCAAGAGAATGGAGCTTACATGTATCCAGCCTAAAGGAAACAGTGATAAGCTGTCCTGAACTTCAAATATTTTTTCTTCATTCAATGTTGAACACTGAACAAGAAATTAAATTAGACATACATTGCTCAACTGAAAATAATTAAAATTACAACAAACAGTTAAAAAAAATCATTAATGAATCATGAGAGAATTACATCATGTTAATCAAATCTAAGTGCAAGGATATGTTTGATGTTGATGACCTGAGACTGAAATGAAACAAGGACTATGAACCAGATTTTATGAGAGTGAAAAGTCAACAGTAATATCACTGCTGCAAAGATTTTATGAACCATATTCACGTGTATATAACTATGAACTGAGGAACGATTATAAAAGAATTTCAGCAATTATAAAAGAATTTCAGCAATTAATCCATAAATAGCTATAGGATTTCCTTACTATGAAAGCAAAGACAAAAGGAGATTGAGATATATATCATGTATTAGATCCATATATTAAAATGTCTCAGCACAATTTTGGAAGTTTATTCAATAAAGCATATATATCATGGTTAAAAACGATATTAGAAACTTACTTAAATAGTATTCTAAAAGAAAATATAAGAAAATTATAATTACCTCTTTCAAATGATAATTTTTCTTCTTTTCTCTTTCCCAGCAAATATTAAAACTTGAAGCTTTTAAAGTAAAGTAGCTTGCGACAAGAATTGAAGAAAATCTAAAACCTGTTTCACATGAAAATAGATTAGAAGTGTGGGAGAAGAAAGGAATGGAAAATAGATTAAATTATTTATATATAAATAAGTTATAATTAATTTAATGACTAATTTTTAATATGTACATAATATTTTTAAAAAATAAAATTAATAAGAACACAAGCTATGAAGCTAATTATAAGGAAAATGAAAGCATATTAAAGCACTTTTAAGTTATGGGTGGGAAGAGGTAGTCTTGAGTCTTGACTTTTTCCAAGTTTTGCTAATTAAATAAATGGGTTATATATAGCAAAAACAAAAAATCTGATGATGTCAAATAAATAATATTAATGGAACAAATAAACATGTAACTTGTAAATTGAACTCAAACAAGAAAGTATCATAGTCTTGCATTTATAAGAATTGGGAAGCAGGGAAGGGTTGGGATGTTCCTTTCAATCTCTGACCAAGTGGCATGGCTTTGAAACTATGAAGTTGTTATTTCATTGCATCACAAATTCGGGCAGTGTTTATTGTTGAAGAATAAGAACAAGGAAAGGGAAAAAAGATCAGAGATATAATCCAATTATAGTATTTAATGAGGGTGGTGCATCCAATTTTCCCCCAACTGACCCCAGATATGCTAGAAAAATTTGGTACCAACCAAAAGTGTAGAATGAAAAAACATATATAGCCAGAAATAATACAAATGTAAATATACTTGGTCTCAGTATTTTCTTATACTCAATTATGACTCTGTCATTTATATTAATGTTTGTAAAGAATAAAAAGATAGTTTTGCTTTTCGGGTTCTTATCATAAAATCAGATGCTAATAATATACGTCAAAGTAACATCGGTTAAATGAAAATTTAAATAAAAAAATTAGATATATACATTGTAGCAGGCTCAATTTTTTTTTCTTTTATATTGTGCAAAGATGTGTGATATTCTTTATTATTTTTATGCATGTGAGTTTTATACTACTGTGTAAGAATTTTTACTTTTTAAAAGATTTTGGTTTTTAAGTCCAGCTATGTTATCTAAACAAGAAAAATGAAAAATAAAGTAGATTCCATATAAAATACCTTATTCAAATATCATGCACCACAGCAAAACCACATTTTCTAGAGAAGGGAAAAAAAATAAAGGTAATTGGTATTTAGAATCACTAAACAGACCTATCAATACATCAAGATGTGTTTGGAAATCTAAAATCACTAAACAGACACTGCAATAATGAAAAGCACCTTCACTTTCTAATTCAGTTGTAGTGCACACACATACACTTGATTTAGAATCTAAATATTTTCTTAAGACTATGCTGGGAATGCCAAGAAAATCATGCAATTATTTTTGAAGAGATAGCAAGGTCTTATATTAAAAGAAGCTTGAGTTTTAGTACAGTGCACTACAGTGACAAGGATATTATTCCTAACAATCAATTCTCAGCATTCAAATATTTACATATTTCAGAGTTTCTAAACATACCTATTAAGAGAGTCTTGACAAATTGACCACTGCAAAGCAGCTAAACCATGGAGCTCACTCTGCACAAACATGATTAACCTCATCATGTTTATATTCATCCAAATATTTTTTCCCTAGTTTCCCTACTAGGGTATATGTCACTACAGTTGAAAGTTCATAAACTGGATATTAGGAAGGGTAAGTTATCTACAGCTTTTCTAATCTTAAAACATTCATGTGCAATTTTTTGCCCACAAAATACAGAAATGTGGTTTAAATTAAAATAGTTACCTGGAACGGTAAGTTATCTATGACCTTGTCATAGTAGGGCAATGCTTCCTTCAGTTTTCCCAAATTCATTAACAAGTCACCCTCATTCAATGCCTAGAAATATCATATATAATATAAGAAATTGGGATAACTAAGCAATAAATAAGGATCAACCATAGACCATAACTTAATTGCTAAGAAAGGCAGTAATATTTGTGGTACCACTGTATATGCTTACCTCCTCGCACTCGTATTTTAGCTTCGGATCAATAACTAAAATACAGCAACTAATTTCTTAGTGAACTCAATCACTCGTTAAATTGAGCAGGGAAAAATTAAAACCACTAATCAAAACTCCTTTTTCATATCTTAATTACACTTTATTATGCATTTTTAATAAATAGTTTAGAAAGAACTAAAGTTAATCCAAACACAAATATTACAATATTAAACTAAGAAAGAAGTCCGATGCAGTTAGATTTCCTGAAACATGCAAAAATGAATTTCATGCACAGCAAGTGATAGTTACCAATTTATCAAAGAAAAGTTTGCGAGCCATTTTGCAATAGAAAGTAACCACTCACCTGAACAACAGCTTTCTCAATCAAATTGCTCCTCGACACTTTCAAAAATTTCTTTCGAACCCTAAAAGTTTCTTCCGAATCAAAATTGGCACTAGATCTGAGAAGACATTGGCACTACCTCAATTGCAAATCACATAAAGCATAAGCTACTAAAGACATTGGGGGAGAGAGAGAAAGAGAGAGAGAGAGAGAGGAGGGGGTAAGGTTGCGAAAACAACCTCGCCGGCTTTGCAAGCAGTGTCGACCAGATCGTGGAGCTGCACAGAAACAAAAACCACAAAAATCAGCAACAAAAATAATTTTGAAACCATAACCCGAGCAAAAACGAAGAAATCAGTAACTGGCGGAGAGGGAGAGGTACCTAGAGAACTTGAGAGGGAGCTGCAGAGAAACAAATCAGTCACTGGCAGAGAGGGAGATGTACCTAGAGAAATCGTAACCGGCGGAGAAAGGAGAAGCCCGAGAGGGAAGAACGGCATTGTAGGAGCACGGAGGAGACGAAGGAGAGAGAAGGGAGATCGAGAGCGCCGTGTGTTTCGTTTAATGAGGTTAGGGTTGCAATTCATTTGTTTTATATACGTGTAAAAACGGCGGTACAAAACCGCCATAATCACTAGAACCGCCACCAAACACAAAGTTAATTATGACAGCAACCAAAAATGCCATAATAACCGGGTATTGTAAAGCTAAGTTAACTTCTCAAATATAAAATATTTTTTTAGTGTTTAATAGTTTTTCTAAAATTGATATCATTTATTGAATTTTATTATTTTATGTTTAGGCTAACATACAATGATTACTTTCGTTGAAAAAATTTCTACCATAAATTTTATAGAATGTCAATTCTGTAATTAAATAAAAAAAATTGAATGATTAATTTACAAAAAGGGACATTTCATTATTTAGACCAAATGTAAAAAAATTGTGATTGTTTGATTTAAATTTTTTCTTTTTTACTATTATATTTTTTTGTCTTTTTAACTATTATGGATTTAAACAAAAGGTAGTTTGGTTGTTTTTTGTTTTTATAGTTGGGATTTGGTTATTTTCAGATTTATATACGTGAAATACGTTAGATGATATAAATCGCTGTCAACTATTTTAGACCTGAAGAAATTATATGACAAACCAAAAAAAAGAAAATACCATTAAAAACATAGCATTCATTATACAATAAACCACAAAACATTCATCATACACAAAAGAGAAAAACGGCAAGTGTACTTTTGCCACAGAAAATTGCTATTTATATTAATTGATTTAATCCCTAAACCCTAAACTCTAAACAATAAAACATTAAACTGATATACGAACCCAACTCAAGGGAGGTTGACAAATAAATCAACTCGTAGTCAGCACGAGAGTGAATGTAAGGGATATGAGCAACACCTCTAAAACCGTGGATGGAGTTCCACTCTGCTGCCCTTCGGCGATAGTCATACAAAAGACCCATGTGGCCCCGGGTTGAGAAACTCGTCGAGTCACACACCAAATGTTGTTCTTCTATTTTAGGCATTTGGACTTCAGATGGCGATAAAATTGTCAGAACCCCAAAGCACCTTGCTTCACACACGGTGAGTAAACTAGCTGCATCAAGCGCGTGAAATAGTTCGATCCCATTCTTTTTTGCCTCCTTGACGTCTCTAGAAGGAGAAACATCATTGACAGTGCGTACTTGGCAGCTTCATGGACCTTGCTTGCGGCATTCTGCAGCATTTCCAACCCAACGATGTGGTTACGTCGCATGTAGAGCTCCCGTAGCGCCTCCCGAAACAGAAGCTCCCGGTAGCCACTCTCCATGCATCGGTCAAAGAATCTTATTGCGTCCGAGTCGCGGTACAACCACCACCTCATGGCATGCGGAGCTGGTATAGAAACACTGGTGTGCACAATATCTTCATCTGCTATCTCGCGCGCAGCGTTACATGTCATTCTAAGACTGCACAGGTCTTGAATGGAGTTTGACGCGACTTTAATGGTTATGGCAACCCAAATGTCGTAGGGAAGGTAGAGGGTCTTTGAGAAACGCTCCATTATCACTTTTTGTTGGACAACATCTTGGAAGGAAATATGTATATACTGCTCTGGATGTGGAGTGTAGCAATAAGTGTGCCATTATATAAGTCCATTGCGCCCTTTCGAATCTTGTTCCTTCGGCCTAAACCTTCGCATCTTATCCTTCTGGATTTTCCTTTTCGCTTTTTTTCGAAACATATATTTCTTAATTGTTTTCGATCACAGAAGAAGAAAAACCGAAAAGTCAAGAAGAAACCCTAAACTGGTGCAACTACATTTCTTGGTAATTTTAGTGTTTATTAAGATAAATAACTTTATTAATTAAGAATTTTTTAAATTTATATTTATTAGTTAGTACGGATTTACTTGATACTTAAATAAATTAATTTTTAAAATATTTTAATTAGTAATCATATATATACATAATCAGTATTGGAAAGTGCGACATGAGTACATGACACCTAAAGATAAAGGCCATAACCACATGTAATTTTAATTTGCGAATAAGACTAGTCTCCAACCATTCACACAATGTAAATAAAGAATAACAAAAGGAAGCATTATAATAACTTGGAAGCCAATAGCGACAAAGTTCCTTAATCCATACATCCATTATCAGCATCTGGACTTAGGTATGCTTCTTTGATTTCTTACTCCATGCCTCTGCCTTGCTCAACAGATGCTCTTTAAGTTTGTTAAATGGTGTACTGGTTAGATTCACCACAGTTATTGTTCTGATCTCGTTCTCCTGTAACTGTAAAACGAATGACAATTGCATTTAATATGTCCGGATACTGTAATAGTGGTAATGTCATTTTTTTATTTACGCATACTCACAATCCCGTCCATGATTAGGTCGAAATTGTCCCTCATGTTGATCCACCCTATGACGCAGTTTTCGAAGTTTATGCTGCATGTTGATCCGATGAATAGATTATTACTGTGATTACTAAGGAGAACTCATGAAAGGCTTAAATGACATGCATGCATATTTTATTGGGTTGCGTACCTCTGTCCATAATTTAGTATCCCGACGGGGCTTCGTACTAGGAATTCTCCGAAGTTGCTTGGTGGATTCATTAACTCCTTGTTGTAGACTGCTTACGTCATGTGGGATAAGACCTTTGCCTACACGGAGGAGACAAAATAAGTCAGTTCGCAGATATGCACGTTGTGTTGCATGTTATGCCAAAGTGTTGATGAGGCTAGAAATTATGGGGTTCCGTTTTCCGGATATGGTCTTCCCAGTGTGGCATGTCGAACTGATTAGGCAATGAATCAAGATTGTAAATTGTCTGATCTTTGAATGACACGAGCATCAGAAACCAGTGGCCCAACGTGTCTAACATGGGGATATATATCTGTAAAAAATGAATAGTTATTTTTTAGTCATGTAAGACACTTGTACATGGTTAGTATGCAATTAAATAAGTTCCTCCGTTAACAGACAAGTTCGAAGATTTTGGAAGGCCTCATCTGTTGTTTTATGTATTGATTGAGCATTAGTTCTATCGGCTTCCCGTTCAAAATATCCTCCTAAACGACAACGTTGACGAATAAAGCCAGTTTTCATTTTCGAGTGGGGACGACTGAGAACAAACGTTAATGGCATTACTGATACATTTCGAGGACCAATATCAGAAAGAGTTAAATTACTGCGACCGATAGAGGCAGGCACCAGTACGAGGGGGACGTGGATAGTATCTTAGCACCGGTCAATGTCAGGGCAACCATATAGATGATCTGGTTACCAACAACAACATAACGGAATTTGAGGTTAACACCTTCATAAGATATTTATGTTTTTTCCTCGTTGAGAAAGGTTAAACAGGTGCCATACCTTCTCATCCACATCATTTCCAAGTAATAAGCTGTGTATATCAATTCTAGCTACCGACTTGTCTCCGAAACAAAGAAGTTCCTTGCTACATGAGGCAAAAAGTGTAAACACGTTAATATATCCACACTAGGCTAGTTTAAATATCGAGGCGTGAAGTATTACCAGGGGTCAAGACTCCCGTTAAAGATATAGGCGAATAAGGCCGACTCGCGGTTGTTGAAGTCCATCGCAGGAGTGATCCTGAACTTTATCTATGACATAAGTTTGTGTTTATGGTTAGTTCGTTGTCACCTTTGGGATTAAATTAACTAACCTTTTATTTTCATTTCAACCGGTATACCATTTAGTAGGGGTGTTCAAAACCAATCCGGACCGAACTAAACCGACTAACCGAACCGAAAAAATCGAAAACCGAACAAACCGATAACCAAAAAAATAAAAAAATATGTTTTGCCATTTTTTACCTAGCGCTCTCTTCTACAATATCTCGCTCTCTGCACCGGTGCACCCAGTCACCCATGTTTTTGAGTCTGGAGGCCGGCGGTGAGAGGCCGGCGGTGAGAGGCCGTTCCTCCCAAGCTCCCACCACCTTGAAGCCTTCCTCCCAACAGCAAAGCCTTTTCACCCACTGCTCCCATGACCTTTTCGCCCACCAATGCACCATTAAGCCCCAACCACAGCCAGCACCACCCTCACAGGCTCGCACCCAGCAGTTGCACAGCACCACCCAGCGGACAGAGCACCATTTTTGGCCACCCACGCAGCAGTAGCACAGCACGACGCCACCACCCACTAACCCAGCAGGCCAGCACAGCACCACGCCAGTGATGCCACAACCCAGCAGCATTTTTGGCCACCACCCAGCAGCATTTCCCAGTCCCCCACCCAACCACCAATTCAAGTCATTTAAAGTCAATATGGAGTCTGAGCCACCGAGTCAGGTATGTAATTTGACTAATTTTTGTTCAATAATCATTGATTCATTGTTGCGGTTTGTTGTTATTGTTTACTTTATTATTTGTATTGTTGTTTGTTGAATCATTGTTGCTGACTAACCTTTTATTTTCATTTCAACCGGTATACCATTTAGCATTTAGTAGTATGTTTACCTTCTTACTCGTGGATTGAGTAAACTTTCCGCTGCTGGAGCCCGTCCGCACAGATCTTTCTGTTCCTTCAATGGGTCGTGGCCGTTTCTTTTTCTAGTGGCCGACGGTGGTGTGCGGAACAACTTTCGCATGATGCTGTTAATGTCTTTTACGGGTGGAGTATTTTTTTCAAGTCAAATTTACGGCAAATGGTGTTCCACTTGTGATGCTTGACCCAACTTTCTTGGACTGTGGGGTTGACTGTTCATCTATCTCCCCGTCGGAATCTAATATGACGATGGTATTTTCATGGCTTGCACCAACTAGGTTGTCAGTTTCCTTTTCGAGGCCTCTTTGTCAAAGGTCACACGTTAAACTATTTAAGATATGTGACACATACAAAACACGTGAAATACCAGACCAAGGGGTTAACCCAAACCTGGACTTTTTCAACAAGGCCCCTTATCAAGTCCTTGACGATGAGACCGGTCTTTGGAAATGACCACTCATCCTCGGCCTGGAGCTAAATATCTTTGATAATGTTTACCTCTTTCGTCTGTGGAGATCCGTCTGTGGTTTCGGTGGCAGCTTTCGCTCCACCAGAAAGTTAAATATCACGACAAAACGATGCCAATGACGATCGTGATTTCTGCCAGTAAAGAATGTCATAAAAACAGTCGCGTTGTAGATATAGTCTCTAAACCGACAAAAATCCCTTTTGTACAAACGTTTTGGGTGTCACAAGTAACAAACCCCTTAAAAATTGTTAACTGAGTATTCAAACCTCGGGTCGTCTTCTCAAGGAACTGCGAGGAAGTATGTTCTTATTATTGGTTATAAAGGTTGTAATCGGGGTTTAGAAGGTGAGAAGCAAGTAATTTAAATGACAAGTGAATTAAATGGCAATTAAAAATAAATAATAACTGTACTCTAATTAAGCACAAAAGAACTCATGAAATATGGGTTTATCAACCTCCCCACACTTAAACACTAGCATGTCCTCATGCCTAAATCCAAGGTAAATAATTAAGGTTAAAGTGATGGAATGTTATGAAATGCAACCTATGCTAAATGCATCTACCTAATGAGTCATGCAATTCTAATTCATCCACTCATATAGAAAGCCTACATGTAGTCAAATTATTTCACATTCTCAAGGAGATATATATACATATATGGCTAACCCTCAAATAATAAAGCATTTTTTTGCAAATGAGATGAGAGAAAAAAAACTTGCAAGACAATCAGAGATAAATGTTTAATGAGCTTTTGAACCCTCACTGGATTTTGTGTTTTCTCTCTAATCACTTAGTGTTTATTGGGTTAATCACTCTATTCTTCTTTTCATTCTTCCTTTCTATAACTTTGTTTTTCGTCTAACCAATCAACAATTATAGAACATAGTCATACCAAAACTCATGAGGTCTTTAATTAAGGTTGTAATGGGGTCAAGGCAAAGGGTAAGGATATATGTATAAGGCTAAGTGAGCTAATAAGTGAATCCTTAATTAGACTAAGATCTCACCTAACATACATACTTAGTAAAACAATGCTTCTTTACCTATTCTCCCTATTTTCTCGCTTTTGATGTCACATTCTCATGTTTCAATTCTTGTTTTTATCCCATGTGCATTGCTTTTTATTTTGCATTGGGGAGTTCTTTTTGTATCCCCTTATTTACATGCTTGAAAACTAACTCTTTTTTTTTTTTTTGAATACACATGGTAATTTTAATTAATTTGAATTTTCATGAGCCTGCTTCCCAAAATTTTGAGTTGCTTTATTCTTTTTAATTTTTCTACCTTTTGTCTTTATCAACTATGTTCCTAATAAGTTTCCCACATTTTACTCTATTTATGATTTTCTATCCTAAGCTAACCAAGGATTCACTTGGGATTTTCTTTTGTTTTTCTGCTTAAGGCTAGTAATTTGGCTAAAATAGAATAAGGGTTTTTTTTTTAAAAAAGCTCAAAGGGGGCTAACAAAGGTGATGTAAAAGGTAGGCTAATTTGGGATAAGTGAGCTAAAATCAAATGATGGCCTCAATCATTATTTTGAGATGTACCTATATTCTATAATCGGACATATAGACTAAAACAAAGTAAAGAACACCAGAATAAGAAAGAAGGTTGGAACACATAGAAATAAAAATTATGGTTTGAATGTAACCATACAGTTAAGCTCAAAACTCACAGGCTATGTGTTCTCTAGCTGAAAAATCATTTATCACTTATGTATGTCATGCAGGTTTAGTTAAAAATTCTCATTATTCTCTTAAAAAGTAATTTAGGGTAGCCTTTAAAGTTTTAATGTTTCTCCTTGATGAAATGTTGTCAGTTTAACTACGTCATGTAATGCTATATATACAAGTTTTTATGGATCTAAATCTATTATGTTCAAGTTCCTAGCTTACTCTTTTTTATATTTGTCAATTTAAACTAAGCTATAACTAAGCTGTCTTATGTAAAAAGGGTAAACTATACTAATTGATCCACTAATAAGTTAGAATTGCAAACTAAACTAAATAACTAAAATGAACTAAATAACTAAAATATGAACAAAAAATGCAAAATGCAGAAAATAGAGTAAAATACACAAGTAGCAATGTATAAGTACTCAGAAAATAATAATAAAAGAAAAAGAGAAAAATACAGAAAAATATCCAAAATAAAAGAAAAAGTATGTAGTAGTTCACCAAAATAAACGCCAGAGATGGCGACCTCCCCACACTTAAAATGAAGCATCGTCCCCGATTCTCAATCAAGCCGGGTGTGAAGGAGTGTCATCACTGGTAGGGATGGTAGCTGGGGTCTCTGTGGCGGTGGTGGGCTGAGAGTCTGGCTGCTGTAGAGGGGGGATTGACTGGATTGGGATCTCCGGATCTGCAGCCTCAAGCTGATGTGGGGCCTCCTGCTGTGGTGTAGCGTGCTCTGTGCCTGCCTGCTGATGAGTCTCCGCCTGGGAATGAGGCTCCTCCTCGTGCTCATCCTCCTCCTCCTCTGATGGCTCTGATGGTGTGTCGGGCTCGGAGGGGATGTCGGCGCCTTGTCTGATCATCAGCTTCAGATGGGAATAGCGTCGCCTACTGCGGTGCTCCAATCTCTCATACCGGCGCCTGTTACGGCGCTCCATCTGATCAAGCTGGCGGAATAGACGGTGCACGAGGCGATAAACCGGCTCAGAGGCGGGTGGAGGTGCAGTGGTGGCAGCAGGGGCAGCTGGGGCAGCTGTGGATGAAGAGGGTCTAGCAGACGGGGGGGCTGTCTCATCAGTAGCAGTGACAGGTGGTGGTCTGTAGCCCAAAGCAAGGAAGTTCCTGCTGTGAGGGATGATCTTCCTGCAGTCCGCTGCTAGTGGTCGCTCATCGGCATCCTCCCAAGGCACATCAGCCTGACGGCCTAGCCGTGTAACCAGATAAGGAAAGGGGAGGGTGCCTCGGACGTGGACCCTGGCCATATAATGCCGGATAAAACGAGGCAAGTACAGGTCCTTACCCTCCAGCACACACCAGAGGAGGGTGATCATGGCAGCCGGGATCTCAGTCTCATGAGTACTCGGCATCACATAGTTGCTCAAGATCTGATGCCATAGTCGAGCCTCATCATTCAAGTACACTCTCTTGATCCCTCTAGGCATAGTGGTGTCCTGACCCATCTCCCAAGGAACAGCAGGGTCGAGAGCTATCCGTGCCTTCACAGCATCCCAATCAAACCGCATCTGGCCCATGTCCTCCCAGCCTGTGCATAACCATCTGGCTGATCGGACTTGGCTGAGAGCTGGAGAACGGTCTCTATGACCTCCTCAGTGACCAGAATTTGCTTTCCCCTCAGGTTCACTGCATCTAGGGTAGTAAGGTAGTAGTTGCAATAGAATTCCCGTACCCAAGATGCATTGACCTCTGTCAGTGGTCTCTCCAGAAAGAACCAGCCCCTTTGCTTGATTTGCTCAGTGGTGTATTGCTGGAGGGCTTCTGGAATCTTCAAGGTACGTTCCAGGTATAGATTTCTGGAGTTTGCAAAAGTCGGGTACTTCAGCTCACAGTACCGGTTTGCAAATTTTATAGGATCAGTCGAAGGGAGCAGCTGGTTAGCTTTTTCCTGCTGTGTGAAGTTCTTCTCCCGCCATGAGGAATCGTGCATTAGAGCAATGATAGACTGGGAGGAATCTCCTCGCTTGCGCTTGCCAGTAGCCTTGCCTTTGCCTTTCCTTTGTAAGGCGGACATTCTGAAAAACAGAAAACCAGGAAATGGATAAAATAGGAAAGCAAATAGGCAATTTAAACAAAGGAAAGTGGCCCTAGCATTCATGAAATGGTTTGGGGGAAGCAGAGTAAAACAGAGTTGCCAAACCAAAACAAGAATGAAAATAATTTTCAAAAAATTTGGGCAGCATTCCGGCTAAAATTAGATTGTCCCGGAAAATAAACAGCAATCATATCAGTTCATATGAATTAAAAAAAATCAAGCTGCATGTACAGAGATATAAAATAAACATAAAAACTCAATGTAAACAGCAGCAACATATAAGAAAGCAGCATATGAATCATGATTATAGCAGCAACAGATTTGCACATAGGATAAAACAGAAGTAAGAACAGTGCAAGGAAACAGACCTAGATCCACTAACCACAGCCTAAGCTACCTAATAACCTAAAAATCCACTACAACATGTAAGTCTAGCTATCCTAATCATGAACATAAACGGAAAAAAAATACAGAAAAGTGACGAACGGATAAAAAGGGTTGCGTGTTGCGGAACCTGGTAAGCGGAAGGGGTGGAACAGGGAAGAAG
>NC_029789.2:30115952-30141232 GCF_000816755.2 Arachis ipaensis
AATAAACAAGAAATAGATTGAGAAAGAAGCGACCATACCATGGTGGGTTGTCTCCCACCTAGCACTTTTAGTTAAAGTCCTTAAGTTGGACATTGGAAGAGTATCCTGTTATGGTGGCTTGTGTTTAAATTCGTCCGAAAATCTCCACCAGTGCTTGGAATGCCAATAGCCTCCGGGGTCCCAAACTAGGCATGTAAAGCTTCTGAGCAGCTTCAAACAGATATTCAGCCTCCTGGGATGACGAATGTCAGAATATAATCCATGATCCCAAGCTGTGTTTTTAGATCCTCCTCCGTTTTGATTTGTAAGTTTCCATTCGGGCGGGTTAAAAAGTAGAATCTCACCGTGGTGACCAAATGTTCTCCGTGATCCATGTAATTGAGCATGATACCAATCTGTGTACTTCGAGGTGAAGCGTGGAACCTTATTGAACCTGGTGCACCAGTTCTGAGTACGAGCCAATTCCCTCTTACTCTTAAAGCCGCAGAGAGCTCTAAGTTGGCCATCTGTTTCAAGCAAACCATATTCAAGTGAATAAGTAAAATTATAAGTTAAGGATTGTACCCACTTGAAGCTTGTATTAGGTGGTAATGGCCTTGGGATAGGTGTTTTTGGTGGTTCTGCAAGTTCCGTTTCCTTGTGCTCTTCTGTGAATTCTTCCACTTCCTTGCAAAGATCTTCAATTGTATCTGTATCTTGGTCAAAGTCTTCTATGTCTTCCTCATCACTCGAGTCATAGATTGGAGGTTGAGAGAAATCTACCTCTGCATAATCTTCATATTCACTTGGAGAAAATTCTTCGATCTCGGCGAGCTCCTCTTTTTTGAATGGATGCATTCCTCCACTTTATAACCTCTAATCTATGCTTTCTGTACTTGGATCTGGGCCAAAAAGGGCTTCAGAAATTGCTGGGGGCGTATTCTATAAATTCTGATACGTGGCCTCTGTCACGCGTCTGCGTGGGTCACGCGGTCGCGTCATCTGGAGCTTTTCCTTTCCACGCGGTCGCGTCAGTTACGCGTCCGCGTCGTGGGTGTTCTACTCAAGGTGCGCGGTCGCGTCAGTCATGCGGCCGCGTCGCTGCTTCTTTGCTTCTGGCACGCGATCGCGTCGTCCATGCGATCGCATGGATACCAGTTTCCTTAAAGCTCTGTTTTGCCTTCTCCTTCCATTTTTGTATGTTTCCTTTTTTCATCCTTTAAGTCATTCAGCCTTAGGAAACCTGAAGCTACTCAACACACTAATCACGGCATCGAATGGAAATAAAGGTAATTAAAATAATTAATTTTTTTAAAGCTTAGAAACATGTTTTTCACAATATGACATAATAATGAAGGGAAAGTAAAACCATGCAATTAATGTGAATAAGTAGGTGAAGAGTTGAATAAATCACTCTAATTAAGCACAAAAGAACTCATGAAATATGGGTTTATCAGCCAACAATCAGTTATTTGTTGAAAAATTGTATTTCTGATGGAGAGTGTGTTTACTACAATGGAAAAAAGTTTACCTCAGAAGATTGCAGGAGCTGTGATAGGTCACCAGTTTCTTTGTCGGGGACTTCATCGCCTATGTTCCTGCATGTACCCTACACGTGGTTGTTACGGTAAATATTTGTCTAGCATGCATGTGTAATGTAATGTATTTTGTTGTATTCTAAATGTCATAAATGCAACTTATCTAACCTGTTGTGTGTGTCACCATTAGAAGTTGATTGTGGAGCTTTGTCGCCCATTGTTGTTTGTGTTTCGAGTAATGGTAGGCTAGAATGGTATGTTGGCTTATTTAAATCCCACGCTTCCTGTTAATGTTGACATATTTGTGGTCCATTTTGGGTGTGTCATATGTTGATGGTTGAATATAATGGGTGGAGTCACGAGGATTCGTTCTAGTCGTCTATTGTGCGTCGAAGCTTTTGCCCGTATGGTACCTTTGTCTGTGGGATCATTCAAGGATTTGTTCCCTTTCCAAATATAAAAGTTTTGAGCTCTCCGATACTAAGAAATTTCCTTTTGCAATCACTTACTCAGAGACGATTATGGTCAAACCTATACAATCATATCAACAGGCTTCCATTATGGCACAAACTCTGACCATGCTTTCGGCCCACAATAATACATATGTGCTTTATTTTAATGGGTTATTGATGAATCCATATTTGATGATAAATTTTGGCTTGAATTGAATGGATTTCATCATAAACTCACATTTATTCACTTAAATATCATAAACTCACTTGAATGGATTTCCTTCCAAATTGCACTTAATTGTAAAAATATACTTTTTAGGCTCCAAAAATGCTAATTTTAATTCTCTTAAATTCTATTCGATGCCTTGATATGTCTATTAAGTGATTTTAGGTTTTAGGAATCGAAGATAGATTGGAAGAAGTGGAAAAGGAAGCAAGCAAGAGTGAGAAATCATGAAGAAATGAAGATTTGGGATTTCTGCAGACATGCATACGCATCCTTGATACTACGTAGGCATCTTCTGTTTTGCTCCTTGTCCGCGTATGCGGGAATGCTTGCACGTGCCTCATTAATAAAAAGACGCTGGGGGCGATTTCTGAGCTCTTTTTGGCCCAGTTTCAAGCCCAATTCGAACATTAGAGGCTGATGGGTGAAGGAAGCTTGGACACAACATTCCATTAGTTAGATTTTACATGGTTTTGACTTTTAGAGAGAGAAACTTCTCCTTCTCTCTAGGTTTTAGTGTTCTTTGTTCACTCTTACTTCAATCCATGGATTAGACCTTTGTTAATTTCAGTTTTATTACTATAATTGTAGTTTCTCTTCTTTAATTTTACTTAGCACTCCTGCAACTCTACTTATTTTGGGTTATAATTTTGGATCTTGTTGGATTTAATTTTTAGTTTATGCATTGAGGTTTTTCATGTTTCATTTGTGTCAATTGATTTACTATTGTTGATTGTTGATAGTGGGTAGCTTTAATTTGGATTGCTTTCTCAATTTTATGATGTTTTTTATTAGTGCTCACCAAGTATTTGATAAAATGTCACTTATGATTATGGAGTAGATTTCCATTCTTGGCTTTGGGGTTGAGTAATTAGAGACTCTTGAATTATAAGGATCTAGTGTTGATTGGTAATTGAAGGTTGCTAGTTAGCTTGAACTCCACTACGTCTAGTCTTTCACTAGGAATTGACTAAGACTTGTGGACTAGAGTTAATTGTGCTCACTTGACTTTCCTTTAATTGTTAGTGGATAACTAAGTGAGAGCAATAGGTATTTACCATCACACTTGAGGAAGACAATGAGGATAGAAATTCTAAATCTCACCCCTAGACAAGGTTTCTTATATTGAGTAAGTGTCATTTCCCTTTTTGAGTTTGATCTCTTAGCTCTCTTAGCTTTATTTCGTATATTTAGTTATATGCCATTATTATTGCTATCCTTTTATTACATGCTTGTTAGTTAATCAATTATTTGGTTGATAGTTATAGTTGTTTCAATTTAGGTGTTAGTTGTTCATTGCTTTTAGATTTTCGTCACTTTACTTTTTCGGTAATAAATTCAAAAACCCCCCCAAAATTTCTAACCAATGATGTGCATCTTATTGCAATTCCTAGGAAAAACGACCCGGAATTCTACTCTCGGTAATTGATTTGATTGTTGTGACATTCTGCCATAGGCCATAGGTGTAATGAACTTACCTTGTTAAAAGGCATCCGTTGGGAGTTGGGACAAAGCCAAAATAGCTTGTAAGTTCGATGCTTTTAGCGATCCAGTTTCCTTTCCATCGTACATATTAAACGGTTAGTCCATCGCTTGGGTCATACTTGTTTAAGCATATATATATAGTGTATTGTCTTATAGAATATGAAACATCTATTCATATAATGGTCTCCATGCTTTTAGTCAATACATTATAAATTTTGGCATCATGCGTAGAATGAAAAAATTATAAAATATATTACTTTCCACTATTTAATAAGATATGTACAGAGTACTGCTAACATGTAAGCATACCGTGATATTAATCTAAGTACTAAAAAATTTTCTACATGATTATAAGTGTTGATGGTAGTGAAAACTATGTGTTACACGCATCAAGTGGAAACAAACCCAATTACGGGGACACTCTAGTTAGTGACTTGCGGCCTTGCACGTTTCTGGTTGTGGTTGGAAACAAAGAAATTGGAACTGTTTCTCTAATTTTAAAATTTTTTCAATTGTTTGTATTTTTGCATTTGATATTATTGAGAGTAACTTTTAAAATTTTACCCTAAACTCTAAATTTTAAATCCTAAACCCTAAACCATAAACTATATACCATAGATCCTATTCCACCAAACCATCAATATAGAACAAACCATGTAGCCTAAATCATAAACCATAAACCTATAAATGCTAAATCCTAAACCATAAACCCTATACCCTAATCCCTATACCCTAAATCCTAAACCCTAAACCCTTAACCCTAAACCTTCAAATATTCAATTTAGTATAAACCTTGTATCATACACCCTAAACCCTAAACCCTTAATCGTAAACCCAAAACTCTAAACCATAAACCCCAAACATTCAATTTAGTATAAACCTTGTATCCTGCACCTTAAACCCTAATCAACATAATAACTCACATCGATTTCAGCAATATGCATCAGAAAATTATTGTTTTAACTATAAGAAATTTGGTCATATTCACAATGCTTCATTGAAAAAAGAGTTGTAGGAAACCAAATTTACAATATTGTTTGTGATTTCAATGCACTTGGGCAACTAAGATGGATTAACTTCAAAGGATCTAAATTAATTTGGATACCTAAGGTTACTTGAAGTTTTTATTGCAGATTTACCTAGCATCCAAGAACAAAAGGGATATGTGGTACTTGGATAGTGGATGCTCAAGGCACATGACTAGAAGGTCAACTTTCTTCATCAAACTAAACAAGTATGATGGAGGTTTTGTGACTTTGGGGATGATGGAAAAGGTAAAATAGTTGCTGTTGGAAAAGTAGGTAATAATCATTCTACCTTTATTGATGATGTCTTTTTAGTAAATGGGTTGAGGCATAATCTTTTGAGTATAAGTCAATTGTGTGATTTAGGTTATTTAGTGACTTTCAAAAGATTAGAATGCTGTGTTATGAATGAAAAGACAAATGAAGTTTTGGTTATTGCTAAGCGTTGTAATAATGTGTATGGACTTACCCTTGATGAACTAAAGGATCAAAATGTAGCTTGTTTTCATTCCAAAGAATCTGAAAAGTGGCTATGGCACAAGAGATTGGGTCATGCAAGTATGTTTCAAATAAACAAACTTGTCAAGAAAGGATTAGTAAGAGGTCTTCCTTTGATAAAATTTGACAAAGATATCAATTGTGATGCTTGTCAAATGGGAAAACAAACAAAGAGTTCATTCAAATCAAAGGAAGACATCACTACTAAAAGACCACTTGAACTGCTACATATTGATTTATTTGGTCCAACAAGAACTCAAAGTCTAGGTGGTAAACATTATGGTTTAGTAATTGTGGATGACTACTCTAGGTTTGGTGGGGTTTTATTTCTTGCACACAAAAGTGAAGCCTTTTCGGCCTTTGAAGTTTTTAGCAAGAAAATTCAAAATAAAAAGGATTTAAAGATCTCCTCTATAAGAAGTGATCATGGAACTGAATTTGAAAACCAATTATTTGAATCCTTTTGTGAGGAATTTGGAATATCTCACAACATCTCTTGTCCAAGGACACCACAACAAAATGGTATTATAGAAAGAAGAAATAGAAGCATTCAAGAAATGACAAGAGCTATGCTTTGTGAGAGTAATGTTCCAAAATTACTTTGGGCTGAAACGGTTAACACAGCTTGTCACATTTTGAATAGAACCATCATAAGAAATTTTTTTAAGAAAACCCCTTATGAACTTTGGAAAGGTCACCCTCCAAACTTGAACTACATATCTTTGGATGCAAATATTTTGTTCTAAATAACAAAGACAATTTGGGAAAATTTGATCCAAAGGCATATGAGTATTTATTCGTAGGATATTCCACAAATAGTAAAGCATATAGAATTTATCATCAAGATGCTAGAATAATTGAGGAGTTCATACATGTTACATTTTGTGATACTAACTTGGGTCAAAGTATTTTTGGAAGACTATGATGTAGGGAATCAAGCTCAAAATTACGATGAAACTGCATAAAATCATGAAATGAAAATTCTGGACAAACTGAACCAGAAACTGCTGCTGCTGAAAATCCAACAAGAGACAATTCTATTTTATCTCATGAATCTGAAGGAATTCCTGAAACCAATAGCTCCCTAAATCCCTTGGTAACTGAATTTGCCTCCAAGTCCACCAGACCTCGTGAATGGAGATTCTTGAAGAATTATCCTGAGGAATTTGTCATTGGGGACATCTCACATGGTGTTAAAACTTGGTCTTTAACTAGAAAGGCAAGTGAAGAGTCAAACATTATTCTTCTCTCTCAAATGGAGCCTCAGAATGTCAAGGAAGCCCTTGATGACCCTTCTTGGGTAAAAGCAATAGAGGATGAACTTCTTAAGTTTGAGAAGAACCCAGTTTGGACATTGGTTTCAAGGTCGAATGGAAGGAAAGTGACCGGCACCAAGTGGATATTTTGGAACAAGCTAGGAGAGGATGGTAGCATTGCAAGAAACAAAGCAAGGCGAGTGGCACAAGGATATGACCAAGGAGAAGGAATAGACTTTGATGAATCTTTTGCCCCTGTTGCCCGAATAGAAGCCATAAGACTTCTTTTAGCTTATGCTGCTTTTTGTGATTTTAAATTATATCAAATGGATGTGAAATGTGCATTCTTGAATGGTGTGGTAGATAGAGAACTGTATGTGGAACAGCCATGACGAGAGAATTTTCTGTCGGTAAAGAATTTTACAAAAATAATCACGTTGTAGGTATAGTTTCTAAAGCAGCAAAGAATCCTTTCGTACAAAAGTTTGGTTGTCACAAGTAACAAAACCCAATAAAATTTATAACCGAAGTATTTAAACCTCGGGTCGTCTCTCAAGGAATTGCAGGGAAGTATGATTTATTATTGGTGAAAAGTATCTTTTTGGGTTTTTGAAAAAGGGAACAAGGAAATAAATTGGCAAGAAAGTAAATTAATTATCATGAAAACCCTTGCAAGGTATAAGAACTGGAAATCACATCCTAGTTATCCTTATCAAGTGTGATAAGAATTGTTTATTGCTCTCACTTAGTTAACCCTTACTAAATAAAGGAAAGTCAAGTAGACCAATTAATGGGATTCCTCAAGTCCTAGTCAACTCCTATGGAATGACTAGCTTTAGAGGGATCCAAATCAATCAGCAAATTCCAATTTTCAATCAACAACTGAGTTTGATAAATCAAGTGTCACCAATTACTCAACCAAAGCAAAGGGGAAAAAATCTAAATTAAATTAAAAGCATCAATAACATGAATTTGAAGAAAGCAATCTTAAATCTGAAATACCTCAAATTATATTAAATAAAAACTCAAATTAAACATAAGAATTCATAAATCAAATAGCAACATAAAGTGATTAATAGGAGAAATAGATAAACTAGAATGCTATAATAAATAAAAGTAGAAGAGAACATAAATTAAAGGAACATTGAACCTGGAATTGAGAAGAAATTGAAAGAAGAAATCCTAATCCTAAAACCTAAGAGAGAGGAGAGAGCCTTTCTCTCTAAAAACTACATCTAAAACCTAAAATTGTGTATATTGAATGAATGATTGATGAATGATCTTGATTCCTCCATTCCCCAGCCTCTATTCTGTGTTTTCGGGCTTGGATTTGGGCTGAGAAGGAGCCCAGAAATTGCTGGGGGCAACTTCTGCAACTTTCTGAACGTAGCGTCTGTCACGCGTACGTGTAGGTCACGCGTGCGTGTCATTTGGAGATTTTCTTTGTCACGCGTACGCGTCACTCACGCATACGCGTCGCTCGTGCTCTGCGCTAGGCACGCGTCGCGTCATCCATGCGCGTGCGTTGCTGCCATTTCCTTCAAAACTTTATTTTCGCGCGTTCCTTCCACTTTTGCATGTTTCCTTTCTATCCTCTAAGCCATTCCTGCCCTATAAAGCCTGAAAATACTCAACACAGAGATCACGGCATCGAATGGTAATAAAGGATAATTAAAATTAACATTATTTTTAAGGCCTAGGAAACATGTTTTCACATATATCACAGAATAAGGAAGGAATTGTAAAACCATGCAAATTATATGAATAAGTGAGCAAAGACTTGATAAAAACCCCTCAATTGTGCATAAGATAAATCATAAAATAGTGGTTTATCAACCTCCCTACACTTAACCATTAGCATGTCCTCATGCTCAACTTTAAGAGAAACTGAAAAAGAGTGAAGGTAGAATGGTGGAATCTATGCAATGCAATCTATCTAAATGCAAGATACCTAAATGAATCATGCAATTCTAATTACTATCCATCTAGATATACAAAGCTTACATGTGGTTAAATTGAGTCAAATTTTTCAAGGAATCACATATGCACAGCCAAGGGCTAAATCATATCAAAACACATTCACAGTTGAGTTGAGTCAATTAAAAGAGTTCACAAACTTGCACGACAAGCAATGATTAAACACGGGTATATGGAAATGAGCTATTGAACCCTCACTGGATTTGTATATGCACTCTAATCACTCAGTGTTTGGGGTTAATCAGTCTACTCTTCTCTAGTCATGCTTTTTAAAACTTTGTTCTTCATCTAACCAATCAACAAATATTTAATGTACACATGCAAACATCATGAGGTCTTTTCAAAGTTGTAATGGGGTTAAGGTAAGGGTGAAGATACATGTATGGCCAAGTAAGCTATAAAT
Organism: Arachis ipaensis; assembly: GCF_000816755.2. NCBI lineage: Eukaryota > Viridiplantae > Streptophyta > Magnoliopsida > Fabales > Fabaceae > Arachis > Arachis ipaensis. The sequence goes on from NC_029789.2 coordinate 30,124,792, forward strand.
TGAATCCTTGATTAGTCTAAGATCTCACCTAACATATACATACTCTATACAATTCTAACATTATGCCTAGCTTCCCAAATTTCCCACTTTTGTATCACATACTCATGTACCAAATTATTTTTAATTTTATCACATGTGCATTGATTTTTACTAAACTTAATACTGGGGTAATTTTGTGTCCCCTTATTTATTTATTTAATTATAGGAATTTTTTTAAGCATAACATATCAATGCACATGTCATTTTAATTATTTTGGTTTTACATGAGCATGCACCCAAATTTCAAATAATTTATCAATTTAATACTTTTCCTATCAACCCATGTTTCCACAGTTTTCCCACACTTAGTGGATACACAATCTCTATCTTAAGCTAACCAAAGATTCAATTTGGGTGTAATTAATTTATTTTTCTGCTTAAGGCTAGTGATGTGGTAAAATATGGAATAAATGGGGATTAAAAGGCTCAAGGTGAGGGTGACTTAAAAGGGTAGGCTATTTGGGATAAGTGAGCAAAAACAAGTAATGGCCTCAATCATATGCAAGCATGTAAATACATTCTATATTGGACATATAGAATAGAACAAAGTAAAAGATTGCAATCATAGTGAAGAAACACACAAGAATAAAATATTATGGCTAAATAATGTAATCATGTAATTAAGCTCAAATCTCACAGGTTGTGTGTTCTTTGGCTCAAAAACCATATATCAGTCATGTATATCATGCAAGTAGGGATAAAGAATTTCAACTCTAATCAATGTGAATGTTTGAATGGCTTTTGTAAAAATAAATACATTCCTTGAAAATGTTGTCAGTTTACCAACATTTATTACTATATATCTATGCTAAGTGGATTGTTGTGATTATGAAAAACTAAAAATTTCTAGTTTACTCTTTATTTTCAATTAAACCAAATTATCATATGCTAAAAGGGTAAACTAAACTTAATAATCCATATTTTTCTATATCACAACTAATAGACAAAGAGTGTAAATTAAGCTAAATATCTAAGATACATACAGCCCAAAGTGCAAAATGTAATAAAGTAGAAATAGACAAAAAGTACAGTAAAAGAAAATGTGCAAGTACTAGGAACAAAATAAGATAAAATAAAATAAAATAAAAATACAGAAAAAGAAATAAAATAGGATGAAAAGGGTCTGAAAGTAGTTCACCAAAATAAAGTCTGCCAGAGATGGCGACCTCCCCACACTTATATAATAGCATCATCCTCGATGCTCAGTCAGGCTGGGTGTGAAGTGTCATCACCTCCTGAAGGGTGTGCTGATGCTGTCTCTGTAAGCTCTGGCAGTGAAGGTGCCTGAGGCTCTGCCTGTAAAGGGGCATGTGGCTCTGCCTACTGTGTCTGCTGAGGCTCCTCGTGCTGGGGCTCTGCCCGTGCATCGTCCTCCTGCTCATCCACCTCCTTCTCAGAGAGCTCCGATGGTGTGTCAGGCTCGGAGGGGATGTTAGTGTGTCCTGTCCTGATCATTTGCTTCAGATGCTCGTAGCGTCGCTTATTGTGATGCTCCATCCGATCCAGGCGCTCAAAGAGTCGGTGCACTAGGCGGTATATGGGCTGGGAAGCTGGTGAGGGTGCTGTGGGTGAGGGTGGTGCGGCAGGTGCTGAAGGGGTAGCAGAGGATGTGGCTGCGTCAGCGGAGGTAGTAAGAGAGGGCGATCTATAGCCCAGAGCCTCGAACTTCCTGCTGTGTGGGATGATATTCTTACAGTCGGTGGCTGGTGGCTTCTCATCCTCAGGCTCCCAAGGTACCTCAGCTCGGCGGCCCAACTGGGTAATCAGATATGGAAAAGGCAGAGTGCCTCGGACATGAACCTTGGACATGTACTGACGTATAAATCGGGGAAGGTACATGTCCTTGCCTTCCATCACGCACCAGATGAGAGTAATCATGGCAGCTGGCACCTTAGTCTCGTGAGTGCTCGGCATAACATAGTTGCTCAGAATTTGTTGCCATAGCCAAGCCTCATCATTCAGATAAATGATCTTGATGCCCTTTGGATTAACTGTCGACTTACCCATAACCTATGGAACAGCTGGATCAACAACTATGGTGCGCTTCACTGCTACCCAATCAAAAGTCATAAATCTCATGGCTTCCTCAGCCTTTTGGTAACCATCCGGCTCATCTGATTTAGGCTGGAAATGGAAGATATCCTCAATGGCCTCCTCAGTAACTAAAATATGTTTCCCTCTGAGCTGTACTGCATCCAGGGTCGTCTTATAATAGTTGCAGTAAAATTCCCAGACCCAGGATGCATTAACCTCAGTCAAATTCCTTTCCAGAAAGAACCAGCCTCTTTGTTTGATCTGTTCAGTGGTGTACTATTATAATTCAGCTGGAATTTTGAGAGTTTTTTCCAAATATAGGTGCCTTTTTGTCCCAAAGACCTCATATTTCAGTTCACAATAGCGATTTGCGAACTTGACTGGATCAGTTGTAGGCACTAATTGATCTGCTTTTTCCTACGGAGTAAAGTTCTTCTCACGCCAGGAATCATCATGCAAAATATCTGTCAGAGTGACAGATGATTCTCCTCTTTTCCTTTTTCCCGTGCATGCTTTAGCTTTGCCTTTCCCTTTTGGATCAGACATCCTGAAAAACAGAGGTTCCAGAATACAATTTAGCAAACCAAAGCAGAAGAACAGGAAGGCAAATAGTAAGCAAGAAATTTAAGCAGTAGATGTGCAAAAGAGGAATAAAAGCCAATGCATGAAGTGAGTCAAAATTATATAGAAATTTGGACTGAATGCAAGTGAAAATTCAAAGAATTCAATCAAAGTTCACAATCCAAAAACTATTAAATGAAATGCAGAATGCTTGTTTGTCAAGAAACAACAATAAACATGCCTTGAAAAGGGTTAAAAGGGGTTAGTGTAAACTAAGAGAGAAGTTAGAAAGTCAATGAAGTCAAGAGTTGAAAGGGGAAGTTAAAGTTAGTAGCATGGTACTGTAGTTCCTAGCTAACGGAAATGCACAAACTTGAAGAACAAGTAACTCACATTCAAGCAGATACTGTAGATTATTGATGATAAACATGAAAATAAAAGAAGCATGAAAAGGATTATGAATCATCAATAATGCAATTGAAGTTGGAAGGGAACCAAAAGAGATAGTGAATGCTAGCCCAGCATGTCATAAGGTGACTTTGGTTTAAACCAATTAAAGCACAACGGAAAAGTACAAAAGGCAAGTCATGAATGGCAATTAAGTAAAACCGTTTCTGAGAAAAATTAGGCAGCATTCCGGCAGTAAAAGGAACGTTCCCGAAAAATTAAACAGCATAATAATGCAAGTAGCAGCAATTGTTAAACAGAATTAGCGGTTTATAAGAATCTCAAAACAAGTTATGTCAAACCAGCAAGTAAAATGGTATTGAGCATAAGATTAAGGCAATCAACAATCAAGCCTGTTTTAGTTTAAAGGTACAAGTGCGGAATTGAATATGAACGCAGAGCAACAATTGCGAGCAGCAGTAACAAATGCAATGTATAAGAATGATGGCATTAAGCAGAATATTATCAAACAGCCATGAAACAGGGAAACAGCAACAACAACAACCAACCAATAGTGAAAAGCAGAAAATTCAAACAGCAGGTACGGAGCAATTATCAGACCTAGAATCCTCTAACCACAACCTAGCTACCTAACCACCTAGAATCCACTACAAACATGCATATCTAACTAGCCTAAATTGAACAGAATTGAAATATGCAAATTGACTAACTTGAACGGAAAAGAAATTGGAGTGCAGTGAAACCTGAGGCAGGGTATAGAAAAGTGTGTTGGAAAATGGAAGGGGGCAGTAGCGCTGCCTAGTAGTGGTGGTGGCGGCGGGCGGTGAGGGTCGGGGCTGTCGGAAATGGGGGGGGGAGAAGAGAAGGCGCTGAGGGGAAGGGAGGGAAAAGTGGGCACGCGAGGGGCTAGGGTTTTCGCGTCAGGGGGGTTAGTGATTTCAAATCCACACGTACGCATGGATCACGCGTGCGCGTGGAGGGGGTAAAATTGCAACGACGCGTAAGCGTCATTGACGCGAACGCGTGAAGAGGGATATGTGGAGATGACGCGTACGCGTGAAGCATGCGTACGCGTCGACCAGAATCGTGCTAAACGCATGAATCCAGCGTCGTTTTGGCACAACTCTCTATTTCAATTGAGGGGGAAAAAATTGACATGCGACGCGTGCGCGTCGCGCACGCCCACGCATGGTGTGTGTAAATTAGAGTGACGCGTATGCGTGGGCCAATTTATGCCTATCGCACACCAGCCGCACGATTCCAGCCTAACTTTCTGGGCGTTGGATGGAGACGCCGATTTGGAATCGACGGCCACGCGTGGCCCACGCGCACGCGTGGTGTGTTTTTTTTTTTTGCAGTATGCGGAATGCAAAATGCAGATGCTGATGCGGATGTTATGGATGATACTAGAGAAAATAAAATAAAATAAAACTAAAAACAAGCAAAACAAAAATAAAATTAAGATTGAAAAAGAACGATCATACCATGGTGGGTTGTCTCCCACCTAGCACTTTTAGTTAAAGTCCTTAAGTTGGACATTTGGTTAGCTCCTTGTCATGGTGGCTTATGCTTGAACTCATCCAGAAATCTCCAGCAACGTCTGCATTTTCAATAGCCTTCGGGGTCCCAAACTAGGGATGTAAAGCCCTTGAGCAAGTTAAAGCAGGTGATCAGGCTCCAGGAGTGTTGATTATCAGAATGAATTCCAGGATCCCAAACCTTGCTTTTGTACCCGTCTTCGCTTTTATCTATATTTTTCCAGCCGGGCAGTACGCAATTTGAACTCTCACTAAGACACCCAAACATCTTCTGAGACCCATTCAATCGAGCTCTATACCAATCCTTGCACTTCCATTTGGAGCGTGGAACCATATTGAATCTTGCATACCAACTCCGATTACTAACCATCTCCCTCTTACTCTTAAAGCCACAGAGAGCTCTAAGCTGGCCATCGATTTCAAGCAAACCATATTCAAGTGGAAAGGTGAAGATAAAGGCTAAGGATTTTACCTACTTAAAGTTTGTATTGGGTGGTAATGGCCTTGGGAGAGGTGTTTCCAGTGGTCTTTCAAGCTCCACTCCCTTGTACTCTTCTGTGAATTCTTCCACATCCTTACAAACCTCTTCAACTGCAACCACGTCTTGATCAAAGTCTTCGATTTCTTCCCCATCATTCAAGTCATAGGTTGGAGGTTGAGAAAAGTCTACCTCCACATATCTTCATACTCACTTGGGGAAGATTCTTCAAGCTCAAGGACTTCCGTTTTGGATGCAACTTCATCATCAGGAGAGCTTGATTCATGATCATCATTACCAAGGAAACTTGCTTCTTGATCTGTTCCTTCTAGTTCTTCATAAGGTACATGCCTCGGGGGTTGTGCACTATCCTCCTTAGCATCAATTGCAAATTTCTTGGTGGAATTCTCCACAACTCTTGATTCCCATGGAGGTTTGACGTCTCCTAAGTCTTCGACTAATTCTTCTTCTTCGATAATTTCGGCTTCCTCTACTTGTTCCAATATAAAGTCATGCTCCTTACTGTCCACCGGAGTTTCCAATCTCTCCTTCATACTATGCCCTTCATTTGATTTCCCACATGAAGCCATGGGGGTTATTTTAGTGTCCAGACGTTGGAAAGCTAATTGATTTATCGCTTGCTCCAATTGAAAAAGGGCTGCATGAAATCGGTCCACTGTTTCCTCAAGACGATCCCTTGACTCTTGCTTTTCTTGGGCAACAGGATTAGGATCATAAGGCTCTTGCATTGATGGATATGGACATGGTAGATATGGAGGTGGTGGTTCTTGGGAGTAATTGGGTAGGAAGTGAGGTGGTTCTATGTATGATTCATATGGGTCATATGGTGGTTGGTATGGTGGATAAGGATTAAGGTCATATGGAGGTGTTTGGTGGTAAGGTGTTTGTGAGTATGGTGGTTCAGAGTTATGTTGAGGAGGGGGTTCATAAGCCTAGGGTGGGACTTGTTGGTAACTACAAGGGGATCTACCATATCTATCATCTTGGCACGCACCTCGGAATGGCTCTTGACCATAGTAATTTGGTGGAGGTTGGTTGTCACGAAAAGGTCTACCATAACTATTGTCTTGGCATGCATTGTAGAATGGTCGTTGTCCATGGTACCTTGGAAGGTGTTGTTGCCGAAAGGGTTGATCAAATCCTTGTGGCTCCTTCCATCTTTGATTATTTCGACCTTAATGCATGTTCCCATTATAGCTTCCATTCCTTATAACAACATTGGAACGAAACTTGAAACCAGAGGGGTGAGAATTCATAGTAGCTAAAGAAAATAAAAATTAATGAAAGTAAACTCCTAAAACTAGAAATACTAACAAATAAACTAAAAAGCAAATATTTACAATAACCAATAATAAGGCACATGTTTGCAAATCCCCGGCAATGGCGCCATTTTGACGAGATGATTTTCTGTCGGTAAAGAATTTTATAAAAATAATCACGTTGTAGGTATAGTTTCTAAACCAGCAAAGAATCCTTTTGTACAAAAGTTTGGTTGTCACAAGTAACAAAACCCAATAAAATTTATAACCGAAGTATTTAAACCTCGGGTCGTCTCTCAAGGAATTGCAGGGAAGTATGATTTATTATTGGTTATGGAAAAGTATCTTTTTGGGTTTTTGAAATAGGGAACAAGGAAATAAATTGGCAAGAAAGTAAATTAATTATCATGAAAACCTTTGCAAGGTATATGAACTGGAAATCCCATCCTAGTTATCCTTATCAAGTGTGATGAGAATTATTTATTGCTCCCACTTAGTTAACCCTTACTAAATAAAGGAAAGTCAAGTAGACCAATTAATGGAATTCCTCAAGTCCTAGTCAACTCCTATGGAAAGACTAGCTTTAGAGGGATCCAAATCAATCAGCAAATTCCAATTTTCAATCAACAACTGAGTTTGATAACTCAAGTGTCACCAATTACTCAACCAAAGCAAAGCGGGAAAAATCTAAATTAAATTAAAAGCATCAATAACATGAATTTGAAAAAAGCAATCTTAAATCTGAAATACCTCAAATTATATTAAATAGAAACTCAAATTAAACATAAGAATTCATAAATCAAATAGCAACATAAAGTGATTAATAGGAGAAATAGATAAACTAGAATGCTAGAATAAATAAAAGTAGAAGAAAACATAAATGAAAGGAACATTGAACCTAGAATTGAGAAGAAACTGAAAGAAGAAATCTTAATCCTAAAACCTAAGAGAGAGGAGAGAGCCTCTCTCTCTAAAAACTACATCTAAAACCTAAAATTGTGTATATTGAATGAATGATTGATGAATGATCTTGATTTCTCCATTCCCCAACCTCTATTATGTGTTTCCAGGCTTGGATTTGGGCCGAGAAGGAGCGCAAAAATCGCTGGGAGCGACTTCTGCAACTTTCTGCACGTGGCGTATGTCACACGTACGCGTAGGTCACACGTGCGTGTCATTTGGAGATTTTCCTTGTCACGCATACGCATCAGTCACGCGTACGCGTCGCTCGTGCTCTGTGCTAGGCACGCGTCCACGTCATCCATGCGCGCGCATCGTGCCATTTCCTTTAAAACTTCATTTTCGCGCGTTCCTTCCACTTTTGCATGTTTTCTTTCTATCTTCTAAGCCATTCCTGCCCTATAAAGCCTGAAAATACTCAATACACAGATCACGACATCGAATGGTAATAAAGGATAATTAAAATTAACATTATTTTTAAGGCCTAGGAAACATGTTTTTACATATATCACAGAATAAGGAAGGAATTGTAAAACCATGCAAATTATATGAATAAGTAAGCAAAGACTTGATAAAAATCACTCAATTGTGCATAAGATAAATCATAAAATAGTGGTTTATCAAGCCACCTGGTTTTGAAAACAAAGAATTTCCTAACCATGTTTTCAAATTATCAATCGCTCTCTATGGTTTGAGACAAGCTCCTAGAGCTTGGTATGAGAGACTTAGCTCCATTCTTTTGAAAATGGTTTTCAAAGAGGCACTACAGACACAACTCTATTTATCAAGAACTCTAATGATTCTTTCATTCTGATCCAAATTTATGTTGATGACATTATTTTTGGATCTGCCAATGAATTCCTTTGTACTGAATTTGGAAAACTCATAACAAGTGAATTTGCATGAGTATGATGGGTGAACTTAATTTTTTCCTTGGGCTACAAATTAAACAAACTGAAAATGGTATTTTCATTCATCAAGAGAAGTATGCCAAGGAACTAGTTAAAAAATTTGGTATGAAAAATGCCAAACCCATGGGAATTTCCATGCACCCCAATTCAAAATTAGAAAAGGGAGAAACTGAGAAAGATGTAGATGAGACTAGGTATAGAGGAATGATTAGCTCTCTTATGTACTTAACTTCCTCTAGACATGATATTGTGCAAAGTGTTGGAATGTGTTCAATGTTCCAATCAAAACCAAAAGAGTCTCATCTTTCTGCAGTTAAGAGGATCATTAGATATGTTCATGGCACATCCAATGTTGGTCTATGGTACCCTAAGATTGATGATTTTTCTACAGTTAGCTATTGTGATACAGTTTTTGCTGGTGATAGAGTTGATAGAAGGAGCACATCAGGCTTATGTTGTTTCCTTGGAAAGTCTTTGAATATTTGGTCAAGTAAGAAGCAGTCAACAATGGCTTTATCCACTATAAAGGCTGAGTATATAGCTGCTTCTTCTTGCTGTTCTCAACTTATGTGGTTAAAAACACAGCTTGCTGATTATAAATTAATTTCTGAAATATTCCTTTGTTGTGTGACAATATGAGTGCCATTAATATTTTAAAGAACCCAGTTTTGCACTCAAAAACTAAACATATTGAAGTGAGATTTCACTCAATAAGAGAACATGTTCAAAAAGGGGATATTAGCATTCAATTTGTTAAATCAAAAGAGCAATTGGCTGATATTTTCACTAAACCACTAGCTGAGGACAGATTTTGCATGCTTAGGACTAGTCTAGGGATTTTGAGTTATGATTCATTGTTTGAAAGTTGCCGATGTGTTTGTTGGAGTTTTTGTCTCATAAACAGGTTTGAGACAATTCTGGGCAAATGAAGAACCATCTCTCTAAATAGCGTTCTCTTGCCTTGTTGCACGTGCAGAATCGTCTGGACCAACCTTATAATTCAGAATCTGGGTGGTCCAATATGTTTCCTTAAACCAAACCACCTCTGGGCCCAATATGGGTGTTACATGATCCATTTATTTATTGCATCTTAGTTTACTTTATTTATTTTATTTTTATTCATTTTGTCTTTCAGTCAAAAGGTTTCAGATTTAAATGACTTTCTATTTTATTTTTTAATAAAATCAAATCTTTCTTTTTGTAATGTCAAGTCCTTTCAAAGTCAAATGAGAGGTCATGCAGTTGTATGTTTTAAAAAAAAAAATTTGGTACGGTTACCAACACTTCTTCTTCTCCCTTCATAACTCCTCCTCAAACTCTTCGGTTTCCTCCACTACCTTTATTGCTTCTCTTTTTTCAAAATTTGAAACCAACCAAATGAGGAAGAAAACCATCTCTCAAAAGCCTCCTCGAGAAAAGATCTTTAAGCTTCCTACAAAACAGAAATCTTCCACTCGCTCTCAAGACCGAACCTTCACTCCCTCTGCTTCTCCTCCTACCTCACCTCCTCGCTCGGATCCAATGGCTCACACTAAGAACCCCTCAAGGTTTTCACCCTCAGCTAAGAAGATGCCACCACCGAAGGAACCTCCTTCAAAACCCAGTTCATCAAAGCCAAGCACCTCCAAAGGGAAACGCCCAGCTGCAGCCGAACCTACCTCTGAGCCCACTCAACCTAAGACAAGGTCTGTTCCCACTCGTTCTCAGAGAGGTAAACCTCGTATCCCTTTTAAATCTATTAGAGAACCAGACATTGATCCCTTTGCACACAAATCATATTTCATGACCTCCCACTCAGACTATAACCCTTACAGATTTAAGTATGCCATGAATAATGATTTTTATGAAGGAGTCATTAAGTACCGTACCATATGTCCCTCATTTCTTGCTGATTTACCAAATTTGAAAAAGAAAAGTTTTCCTTTTGTTGAAAACTTGGAATTTCTGGACTGGAATCATCTATTTAACATCAAAAATCCTGTTTACCCACTTTTGGTCAAGGAGTTTTATGCTAACATGACTTTATCATGAGGGCAGTGTTCATTCTTATGTCATGGGCCGAGACATTGTGTTAAACAATGAAACAATCAGTGACTCATTGAAATACACTGATATTGGGGCTTATGCATATACATTTGGTAAGTGGGATGAAGGAGTTGGTATCTCTTTCAATGATGCTCTGGCTCATATTTGTGAACATGTTTCTCTGATTGATGGCATAACCCCTACTCACAAAGCCCTGGATTATGAACGTGCTCAGTTGCACCGAATAGTAAATCATATCATACTTCCTCAGAGTAGTTCATACCAAAGGGTATCTTATACTGACACTCTTATTTTGTATGCCCTTCTCGCTAAAACAGAAATCTCTTTTGCTTATTTGATGGTAAGATACATGTTTGATTCTGTTAGGAGTGAGAAAGATAAAGCTCTTCCTTATGGCATGTTTCTAACTTGTATTTTTGAGCATTTTGGTGTTGACTAGTCCAATGAGGATTATGAAAATAGACATTCATATCTAGAAGGAGGTGGTTCAGTGAAACAACATAAAGGACCTACTCGCTCTAAAAGGGTGGTTCTAGACGATGAAGATGATGAGTTCATTCCTGAGGATTCTCCTCCTCCTTCCACTGAGGGCACTTCCATCTCCACTGGACAAAAATATGCTCTGTTTAATGTTGTTAGAGATGTGGTCCAAGAATTTGTGTCCCAATCCAATCATATGATTACCATGAGTAAGGAACAAAGGAAGCTAGCAAGCAAGCATGAGAACTTCCTCCGAAAATCAAGGGACAAAGTGGCTATCTTTATGAAGTTCATTGATAATCTTCAACAGGATGAAGATGCTGCCATTAATGCTGAAGAAGAAGCTGATTCTGAGGAAAATGGTTCGGATGCCTAGATTTGTCTCATGAAGCTACCGCTATCTGCTCACTTTTGTCTCATGAAAACTGTTTCTCTTGTTACTTTTGAACTACTTTCTGTTATTTCGGATGACTGTAATACTTTAACTACTGCTGCATTTACTTTCAATTAATTTGGTGTTTAGACTGTGCATTAACACTTTCTTGCAGGTTTCAAGGTGCGGTTTTTTGCTTGATCTTGACTATTTTTCACCCATGATGACAAAAGGGAGAGTAGTAGCATAGTAGCATAAGTATTGTGAATATTATGAATTTTTGCTGTGATTCTTTGATTACTGCTGCTATAATTTTTTGCATGAGAATTTGATTTGCAAATTTTGCTACTGCTGTGATTTTTTTGGCATGAGAATTGGAACTTATTTTTTATGATATGTTGCTGTTTTGCCCTTGTTAGTCTTGATGCTCTGTTTTGGTTAAAGCATGATCAGTTTCTGAAATGGATATTTGATTAAAAGTGCTGACATGATACGTTCAGTATTGGGCTGATTTTGTGTTGCTGGTTGTATAAACTCCCTTAGTCAAGTTAAATTGTGTATAGGTCTTTATTGTATTTTCTATAAGAATAATAAACAGGAAGGAAGAAAAGAGCATAAATCAAGGGGGAGCTACTCTTGAAAAGGAAAGGGGGAGCAACACAAAAGAAAGTGACATCATTCAAAGAGAAGTTCCTTAACTTTACTCAAAGTCAATTTCTTTTGATTAAATGCTACAATTATGTTTGTCATCAAGGGGGAGATTGTTGAGTTAAGAAATTAACTAAATTAATTGATGATGACAAATATTATTTTATTGGGCTAATTAACCAATTAGTTTTTAATTGAATTTGATTGAGTGTTGCAGGCCAAAGAAAAACAAAGCAGCAGCCCAATAGGATGGAAAATAAAACCAAAGCTGGTGGGCTACAAAACAATAAAAGCCCAAAGGTGATGAATAGAAAGCAAACGGGCTGAACTTGAAAAGAACCAACCCAAGCCCGATTTCATTTCTCAAGCAAATCCCTCCAAATTACTTTCACCAAAAGCAACGTTCACTTTTCCTCTTCGGTCAGAACTCAGAGAAAGAGAGAGAAAGCTTAGTCTCTAAGTTGTTCACCAAAGAAGAAAGAAAAAGAAGGATTAAGCAAGAAAGGCATAAGTCTAATCACCAAAATCAACCCTTCTTAAGCTAAGGTAGAGGTCAAAGGTAACTTATTTCCTCTTGCATGCATATTACTTTCTTCTCCTCTTCCCCAACTCTCAGCCACTCCAAATTGGGATAAATGAAGAAAGTAATTTCTACTAAGCTCTGCTGCAAATCTATGGTCAAATTGTATCTTGGGGACCAAGTAGTGTTTCAATGGATCAAATCTGGATTTACCATTGAAAAGATTTTTCTTTGCTATCCTAAGGCTTTTGGTCAAGAAAAAAGGTCAGAACCAAAGTTCCTAATTTGAGGAATAATGGAAGAAAGTGAAAAAGTGAGTTGGTGAAGCACACAGCTCGAGGGTTGACCTAGGAGAGAGCAACTCAGCAACAAGTAAGGAGATACAAAAGAAGATTTTTCATCATTTAGAAACCAAGGAGAGATAACCAATGCTTTGAGGTTTATTTTCTGAGAAGAGTTCTCTGAAGAAGTTCATTTAAGTTGTACAGTACTTCCTAGTCAAAGGAGCATTCCGCCATAATGAGGAACTAAATCAGAGGCAACCAAATCTAGTTTATCACATAGTAAAGAGGCTGTTGAAGCATTAATCTCATTCATGTTTTATAGATTTTAATTTTCTTTTTGATGTTTATCTTTCTGTAATTTCTTGAGGTAAAAGGCAAAATGAAAGAGCTCAAGTAAAAGCCTAAGAGTGGAAAGAGGCAGAGAAAAATACTTGAGTGAAAAGCCTAGAGTGATTTCAGAATTTTTTAGGTTGATTCTGTATCTTGTATCTTGTACCAGTGATGTACCCCTTTCTTAGTTGGGTGAGCACTAAGAGTGAAGAGTTAAGTATTAGCATAACCAAGTCAAGTTAGGTTAGAACTTGAGAGAGAAAGAATTGTGTCAATCTCGTGGAATTGGTGTATGTAATACTTTAACTATAGTGGAAATTCTACCATTGTTGTGGTAGAAACTAGATGTAGGTTGCATTGCACAAGGCAACCGAACCAGGATACATGATGGTGTCAACTTCTCTCTTCCCTGCTCTGTTCTGTTTTCTAATATTCATGAGACAAAATGAAATTGTCTCATAAATTTTCTGCTGCTGAGTTCAAACAGATTCAGATTGAAGGTCTGTTTTAAAGGGTTATTTAATTAAAGTAAAAGAAGGTCATAGATTCAACCCCCTTCTCTAAGCCTTCTACAACCTTCAAACTGGTTAAATGATTTCAAATTTTTAAGCAATGAAATTAAATGAGGAATTGGATTATTTGTGGTTATGAACTGTGATTGTTTACCTGATAGTTTGAAAGTGATTGGTTGCTAGAATTCTTGATTTGTTAACTTTTTTTAGTTGAGTTAGTGTTGTGGTGGTTAATGAAAGTTTGATGGAAATAGTTGAGAGACTGTTTGGTTAAGACAGGACCCTTGAAGGGTGGCAAAATTTGAGTTTTAGAGGATATGTTGCCGAAATGTTTATAAGAATTTGTGTGAAAATTGAAAAATAATAATAATAATAATAATAATAATAATAATAATAATAATAATAATAATAATAATAATAATAATAATAATAATAATAGAAATCGGTGCTATTTTCATAAACACTAAGGATTTTTTTTATGTTTTATTTAGAAAATTTTAATTGAAGAATTATGTTTTGAGAAGTTTTAGTGAATTTAAAGCATTTGAATTTGATTAGTAAAAAAATTATTTTTGAGTCTTTTTGAGAAGTTCTTAAACTTGAGAATAAAGTTGAATTTGTGTACTTGGTTAAATCGAAAGTGAATTTTATTCAGTTAATTCTCATTTAAGAGTTATGTTATTGGGATTTCAAATGAATTTGAAGGATTGGATTATTGAAGTTAGTTTGATAACTTGGTCAAAGAAAATTGGAATTTTTGTGGTTTTGTTAATTTGAAAAATTGATTTGTGATTTTCAAGAATTATAAGGTAAAGATTGAGGACCTTGGGAGTACTTTAAGTTGAACGTGAGAAGGTTGAAAGTTGGATTTAGTTAGCCCTTAAAGTGATTAATTAAAGAATGACATATGAGAGTGAATGAGAATATTATTAAGGTTGATTAGTGATTATTATGATTATGTTAATGATGATTTTGATGATGATAGTGATTATATTTGATGTCGGGGGTAGATATGATGAATTTTTGTAAATCATTCCCTAATGGTAAAAATGGTGGTTTTATCCCACTCACGGCTAGAGAATTTGTGATAAATGTGAACATAATGAATTACGATTATGATTGAAATATGATTATGAATTAGCAAGGACGAAGGTCTCATCCCACTTGTGTGTTTATAATTAATAATAACTACGATTGAAAACTGTGCCGATCACTATATCTCAAAAGTGTGACGGGTACTATATATCCCAGAGCAAATACATAAGTTGAGGATGAAGGATTCCCTCGCTGTTATGAACAGACAAGTTGAGGATGAATGATTTCCTCTCTTGCTGCTATGAGAATAATTAACCTTATAATTGATGTGATTATATAGAGTTGTGGATTTGATTATGATCTTGATTATGATTATGATTATGATTATGATTGTCATATACCATTGAATTGGCAAGGACGCGGGTTTTGTCCTGCTTGCGTATTGATGTGGCACTGCATCCAGGGGAAGGTGGTAGGGCACTCTCCCTCGAAACGTTATCCCATGAGTATACCTCAAGGAGAAGGTGGTAGAGCACTTTCCCTCAGAATTATTTCTCCTGGAGATACGTTTGTGGTACGGATGTGAGGAAGGTGGTAGGACACTCTCCCTCAAAATTTTCTTCCACGTCTCTCTCTAGTTGCAAGGTGAGATGACACTCTCTGTTGAGTGAGACGTACTCTCTATTATTTTTAGCACGATTTTGGAAAGGTAGTAAGGCACTCTCTCTCAAAATGTTACTCCTGAGTATAGCTTTAGGAGAAGGTAGTAGGGCACTTTTCTTCAGAATTTATTCTTTCTGGGGATGCGCAATAGAGAAACTAGTCTGGAAGTTGCCAACCAAATTTGTGTTGGGTGTGGTGGTATAACCGACACGTGAGCTCACGGTCAGTAAGACATGCATGCATCATACTACATTTATTTAAAAATTTTTGGTTCTCCATAATTACTTGGTTTGCCTAATTGATATTCTGTTAACTGCTACTACTTGTCATAATTGTTGTCTTTCTGTAATTATTTAGCTGTTTGTCTGATTACTTGTGATTGTGACTTGTTGATTCGGATTATGGTAGATCGTGGTGGCTTGTAAAAGATCTCCTTATGATGGTTTGAATGTGATTGATTATACTTTGGGCCGGAGGCCGTGATTGATTATATTTTAGGCTGGAGGCTGTGACTGATTATATTTTGGGTCGGAGTCCGTGATTGGAGGAATTATTGGTAAGTTCAGTTAGATTGTTTCTTTGGTATGTAGGGAAGTGTTAAGAAATATTATCGAGATTAAAATTCTTATAAGTGAGATATGACTTTGGATTTTGGATGACTAATTGTTGTTGTTCGAAAAGATTCATAAGACGAGCAATAATCACTGCGATTGAAACCAATTCTCTTTTTATATATCCTCTTATGACAATTCTAAAACTCCTCTGGTAAGACCGTGTGGTTAGTTTTCTTGTGAATATATATGTTAGTATTGATGATTTATATGTATGGGTGTTTGATCTAAAGAAAGAAAAAAAAGTATTTCTGGTTTTTTAAAGAAAGTCAATGCGGTTTTCAGTTAAAGGCTCCTACTATGTAAAGATATCGTTAAAAGTTATCGTAATATTCTCATTATTAGAGTGGCGTAGGCGGAAGCGTGACATTCTGATAGTAATAAGAGCGTCACAGTTACTAACAAAAAAAATAATAATCCACGCTAGAACGGTCAACGAAATGAAAATGATGATGATGAACTTTAGATACTTATCTGATAATAGGACCACAGCATATGAAATTACAAAGCAACCTTGTCGGTATTATTTAACTTGAATGTGAGTATTTGGGTCTTTGCATTGAACAATCACCTATGCTCAATTTAGGGTTTGCCTAGGACACTAGGAATGTGCCTGCCTTTTGTGTATTAAAAAATATTGAAAAATTACAAGAGACCAACACTTAAATTAGCCAAATTTAAACAATTTTATATAATAATTAATTTTAAACTTTTTAAAATTTAAAATTTG
>NC_029789.2:30141287-30144897 GCF_000816755.2 Arachis ipaensis
TAGGAACTAATAAAGTAAATTCTAATCTATTTTTTTCACTCTGAGAGTCTCCAGTAGTTAAAAAGAACTACAGAAACCATTTTCTTTCTCTCCACTCCTATAGCCGCATATAGAAACCCCTTCCCTTCTCTTCCACTCCCATAGCCGCGCCGTCCACACTTCCCTCTAGTTGGTGTAACCGCTGCGACATCCAGCATCGTGCCATTCAGCAACACCAAAGACGGATCCAGAAATTTGGTAGATATATAAAATATAATTATTTTAATGAATTTACTTAATATGTTATTAATATAATATCATGAAAAAAATAAATAAATTTTAAAATAATTTAATTATTTATCTAAGGTAATTACTTACTCTATTTTTCAAATAAAATTATATGATATATATAATAACTTTATATACTTAAAATTGTTAACTTTGTTCAAAAAAGTTTAGGGGGAGGGGACAAGGCCTATGATTGCCCCCTTGGATCCATCCCTGGGTGACACCCCGCTGCCGCCTCTCTTCCACAGCATTGACCTCTCTTCTTTACTTCACATTCGCGCGCCCCCATCGCCATTCCATACCGCTACAGCCTCCATTCATGCCGCACGCCTCGCCACATAAGTCAACATGCCATAGCGCCGCTGCTTCATCATCGCACAGCCGCTTCACTGTCCAGGGATCACACTCCCCTCCTCGCTCACGAAACTAGTAGCCGCCGCTCCCACCGCCATTCACGAACACATGCTTGCCACCCTGCTGTCTGTCGGCGTCCTCCTTGCATGCCACCCTGCTCCCCCAACGCATACCTACCAACACAGTAATGAGGTCCCTGTAGTATTGTTTCAGTTCTTTGTTCTTTTTTTCTTAAATTTTTCAGATTTGAAGGAAGATATTTTGGTTGTTTTGTGATTTTTTGATATTTTTGTGTTTTTTCCCATAAAATTGGAGGGCTTTTTTTTTTCTTTTTACAGAAATTGGATGTTTTATAGAGATGATATTATGTTTTTCTGTTTTTTTAACTAGAGTTGGATGTTTTTTATTTATTTATTGGAGATTTTTTAAGTAAGTAGATCTTTTTCTATAAATAAGTTCCACTTTTTTGGATGTTATTTTTGTTTAGTGTATATTTTTTGGTAGGTTAGACGTTTCTTTTTAATATTTTAGATATTTTTTATATTCTGAATGTTTCTATTTCTTAAGTATCGAATATTTCTATTTTTGTGTTTTGCATGTTTCTTGTTAAAGATTTTTATGCCGGGATGTTGTTTGGCTCACCAATCTTGACGAGGTTAACAACCCAACTATGGTAAAATTAGCCAAGAACCCACCTTGGTTGGCCAAGCCAAGAATGTATCCCTTTACTCTCAAAAGAGCCTAGAAGAGATAAGCACAAAGCTTATAATATAAAAAAGTGTTTATTCATCAAGTTGCGCGATAAAAAGAATACATGGACTTATTTATAGTAGTAAGTGGGAGGGGAGGCCTTTGAGTATTAGGCGATGTGGGACTAATTCATATGCATACTATACTAACATAACTAAGCTTTACTACTTCAACTAATATTTCTAATAACCTAATAAATGCTCCTACATCATTCTCCCTAGGTTGGAAGAGGCTTGGTCTTATCTTCTATTGATTCCGCATCTTCTTCATAGTAAGATGACAGATCAGTGACGTTAAAGGTGGCAAATACTCCATAGTCTCCTGGAAGCTCAATCTTGTAAGCATTATCGTTAATGCGCTCCAAGACTTTGAATGGTCCATCCACTTGAGAAGATAATTTTCCACGAGACTTAGAAAATCGTTCCTTTCTCAGATGAATCCATACCAAATCTCCTATATTGAAAATATTTGGTCTCCTATGTTTGTTGGCTTGGGCCTCATACGGAGCAGTCTGACGCAGTATCTTCTGTCGTACCTCCTCGTAGAGTTTCATGATTTATTCAGCACGTTCATCAGCATTTGCACTATACTCTTGAGGAGTTGGTAATAGCAGAAGGTCTAAAGGACTCAGGGGTCGCTTGCCATATACCACCTCGAACGGACACCTCCCTGTTGTTTGACTAATAGAATTATTGTAGGAGAACTTGGCTTGTGGCAACACAAGATCTCACTGGTGAGGGTGTTTGCCCACAAAACTTCGTAGCAAATTTTACAGGCTTTTGTTGACCACTTCTGTTTGACCATCCATTTACAGATGACTAGTAGAGCTAAACTGTAGGTAGGTTCCCATGTTTCTCCATAAAGTCCTTTAGAAGTGACTCATGAACTTTACCTCTCGATCTAAAGTGATTGTTTAAGGGATACTATGCAAGTGCACAACCTTTTTAAAGTACAAATTTGATATGTAGGAAGCATCATCTGTCTTATGACAAGGTACAAAATGAGCCATCTTTGAGAATCTGTCAACAACCACCATAACAGAATCCTTTTGCCTCTATGCCCTAGGTAATCCCAAGATGAAGTCCATGCTAACATCTTCCCATGGGACCTTCGGAATAGGCAACGGCTTGTACAAACCAGTGTTTTGATTCCCACTTTTAGCAATGTGACAAATATGGCATCTCTAAATGTGTCGAATGACATCCCACTCATATTTTGGCCAATAGAATTCATCTTTTATGAGAGCCAACAGTTTTTTCCTTCCAAAGTGTCCTGCTAATCCTCCATTATGGGTCTGCTAGATGATTGATTGGCGTAATGAACAATGGGGAATGCACAACTGATTTCCCTTTAAAAGATAACCTTCTTGAATAAAGAATTGTCGATAGGGTTGTTGTAAGCAGCACGTCCAGATTTCTCCGATATCTTGATCTTCCTCATATAACTCCTTTACAACCTCAAAGCCAACAACATTAATTTGTACAGTGGAAAGGAGAGTGTGTTGTCGGCTTAAGGCATCGGCAACCTTATTTTGAGTCCCAAATTTATGCTTAAGGAGAAATGGGAAAGATTGTAGAAACTCATTCCAAGTTGTATGGCTGGTGCACGAAATTGTGATCTCCAGGCTCGAACAAATCCTGGTAATGGCTCCAAAGCTTGGTGCTTTGATCTTAATTCATAATTGTCACAACTTCGATACAACTGACCAGCAAGTGCACTGGGTCGTCCAAGTAATACCTTACGTGAGTAAGGGTCGAATCCCACGGAGATTGTTGGTATGAAGCAAGCTATGGTCACCTTGTAAATCTTAGTCAGGCAGATATAAAGTGATAATGGTGTTTTCGAATTTAATATAATAAGATAGGGATAGAAATACTTATGTAAATCATTGGTAGGAATTTCAGATAAGCGAATGGAGATGCTTTTCGTTCCTCTGAACCTCTGCTTTCCTGCTATCTTCATCCAATCTGTCTTACTCCTTTATTTTGAGTCCCAAATTTATGCTTAAGGAGAAATGGGAAAGATTGTAGAAACTCATTCCAAGTTGTATGGCTGGTGCACGAAATTGTGATCTCCAGGCTCGAACAAATCCTGGTAATGGCTCCAAAGCTTGGTGCTTTGATCTTAATTCATAATTGTCACAACTTCGATACAACTGACCAGCAAGTGCACTGGGTCGTCCAAGTAATACCTTACGTGAGTAAGGGTCGAATCCCACGGAGATTGTTGGTATGAAGCA
>NC_029789.2:30149906-30172493 GCF_000816755.2 Arachis ipaensis
GTTGAACGCCAGTTTACGTCGTCAATTCTTGGCCAAAGTATGGACTATTATATATTGCTGGAAAGCCCTGGATGTCTACTTTCCAACGCAATTAGAAGCGCACCATTTCGAGTTCTGTAGCTTCAGAAAATCTACTTTGAGTGCAGGGAGGTCAGAATCCAACAGCATCAGCAGTCCTTTTTCAACCTCTGAATCTGATTTCTGCTCAAGTCCCTCAATTTCAGCCAGAAAATACCTGAAATCACAGAAAAACACACAAACTCATAAAAAAGTTCAGAAATGTGAATTTAACATAAAAACTAAGGAAAACATCCCTAAAAGTAACTAGATCCTACTAAAAACATACTAAAATCAATGCCAAAAAGCGTATAAATTATCCGCTCATCAATGGCGTTGATTCAAATTTTGTTGGGAGTTAATATGTTTAAGAGCCTCATGATCAATATACAAGATGAACTCCTTAGGCAATAGATAATGGCTCCAGTGGCTTAATGCTCGAACGATTGCATAAAACTCCTTGTCATAAGTGGAATACTTCATTTTAGCGTCATTAAGCTTTTCACTGAAGAAAGCAATTGGTCGACCTTCTTGAGAAATTATAGCACCAATACCAACATTTGAAGCATCACAATCGACCTTAAACATGGAATCAAAGTTTGGAGGTGCAAGTACAGGAACCGTAGAAATCCTTTCCCTCAATGCCTCGAAACTCTGTTGCGCCTTGGCACTCCATGTAAAGGCATCATGCTTAAGACATTTTGTAAGTGGAGCAGCAATGGAGCTAAAATTCTTGATGAAACATCGATAGAACGAGGCTAATCCATGGAAGCTCCTTATATCATGCAACGTCTTTGGAGTAGGCCAATTAACAATAGCATCGATTTTGCTATGATCCACCTCAATGCCTTGACTTGTTACAACATATCCCAGAAATATGACTCTATTTGTTAAGAAATCACACTTCTTGAGATTAGCATATAGTTTTTGCTCTCGAAGTACTGCAAATACTTGATGTAGATGGACTAGGTGTTCATCATGATCCTTACTATATATTAAGATGTCGTCAAAGTAAACAACAATAAACTTCCCAATGAAGGATCAAAATACCTGGTTCATCAAGCGCATAAAGGTGCTTGGTGCATTAGAAAGGCCAAATGGCATGACCATCCATTCGTACAATCCATCTCGTGTCTTGAAAGTTGTCTTCCATTCATCACCAGGCCTCGTACAAATTTGATGATAGCCACTCCTTAAGTCGATCTTAGAGAAGATAACAACACCATGTAATTGATCTAGCAGATCATCAAGTCGGGGAATAGGAAACTTGTACTTGATGGTGATCTTATTCACAATACGACTATCAATGCACATATGCCACGAACCATCTTTCTTCAGAACTAGCAGAGCAGGAACGGCGCAAGGACTAGCACTTTCTCTGACTAGGCCTTTGTCTAGGAGATGTTTTACTTGGCGTTGCAACTCGACATGATCCTTAGGACTCATACGATATGCTGGCTTGTTTGAGATCACCGAACCAGGGACAAAATCAATGGCATGTTGAATATCTCGCATTGATGGTAACCTGTTAGGGATCTCCTCAGAGACTGCATCAAAAAATTCTTCAATAAAATGCTTGACATCCTCATGCACGAACAAGATTTCCTTGTTCTCCTCACAAATCAATAAAAAACACATGAAGTTAAACTTTTGATGAGTTTTGTTAAGGTCTGACCGTGTGATTAAGGATGGTTCAACTTGTAACAACCTCGACTTTTCGAGTACGCGAGATCTTTTCTAAAGGCACGGATTTCTCCGGAAGATCAGTAAAGGGAAAACCTCTTATACATCATAAAGTATCTCAATCCTCATTGTCATTATGTCATATTTAAGCTAGAACCTCTTCTGAGGCAAGCTTGACAAGGCAATCACGAAGAACCTAGTTTTTGAATCGTATCAGTTAGGAGTTTTGGTTCTATTTTTCGTAAATAGTCTCTGTTTGACGAGCCGGACTCGATTCATAAGAGAAGAGAGATAATAGTATAATATTATCATTATATTAGTATTAGAATATGCTTGAATGATATTATAAGGTTACCTGGTCTGTTTTAATTAAAAATAGGAAATCAGTTTAACCGGGTTTACAGTTTACTGGTGCAGCTTTGCACCAGCACTCTCTGATGACTTTAGCAATGCTAAGGCCTCATAATACATATTATATTCTCATATTAAATATGTTACTAGTGTCATTTATGCTAGTAGCTCAGAAAATTATTTCTAGAGATGTTTTTATAAGTGTTCCGATACACCTAGTTTTAGTAGTTATACACCATAAATATTTTAATATTATTTATATCCACCTCCAAGCCAACCAATAATAACTCACCTTACACCCCCAAGACATCCAAGGCTGTCTCATTTCTTCATTTTTGCCAAAAATAACAAGAGAGAAAAGAGAGAAACTTTCATGAACACTTAATCTTCAAAGCTTGATTTCTTCTAAACTAAAACTCAAATCAAAACTTCGATTTCACCAAAATGATCCTCTCTTCTTCCTATACATAACCATATAACATATCAAGGCTGAAAATAAGGTGATATGGCTGTCTCCCTCCCTCTTCAATTCAGTTTTCAAGGAAACATGCTTAAACATGTGTTTTCTTGATATTCTTCCTTAGATCTCCTGCTTAGCTTGACTTGTGAGCCAAGAATCTTCAATTCCCAGAACGTTTAAGGTTAGGAATCCCTTCCTAACATGTTGATTAAGGTTTAGTCAGTTGAGGTTTTATGGATTCAAAGTTGTTCTTGATGTGTTTTAGGAGGAAAAAGTGCTTTAAGAACACTTCAACGAGTAACCAGATTTGGAGCAGCAAATCAAGGTAGGGTTTGGTAAAATTAATCTTGATTAATTGTGTTTGAGTTATGTGATTATGATATATTTTGGTTATGCTTGAAATTGATTGTTTATATGATTGATTCTTGTTGAAATTTTGGTGAAATTTTGATGAAATTTGATGAAATTCAAGCTATGAATTTGTGTTCTTGAATGCAGCTGGAAAAACGAATCCTAGGACTTAAATTGGGGTTCAATTTGTGTTAAAATCAAGTAGGAAATAAGGGACTTTAGTGGCTGCAATTTTATTTTGAATTATGGTAAAATTCGGTTGCTGAAAAGATTGAAAAACGGGTGAAAACAGAGAAAGAATCTAAAAAAATTATGAAGAACACGAAGAACACTTTGAGTGTGATGAAGAACATTGAAGAACACCTTTTTGATCCATAAAAGGGCAAGGAAGTAAATATTTTGATGTTTGGGGGTTATTTTGTAATTTTCAAAAGTTAGGATGGTTAAAGATTGATAAATAATAAATAATAATAAAATATTAAATAATAATATTTAATTAAAAATAATATTTAAATAAAAATAATAAAATAATACGGAAAATGCAGTTTTTTGTAAAAGCTTTAGAAAGACAACTTTAAGCGCAGAATCTCATAATTACCTTCATAAAACACTTAGGGAGTGGTAAGAACATATTAGTGAGGCAAAGATAAAAGAAAGATAAAAAGTTAAAGAAAAGATAAAAACCAAAGAAAAGTCGGTAAAGTTTTAATAATAGGAAAACAGTCAGAGATTAGTGAACAAACTAGGGCAACATAGTTAGTCCTTGAGTTGCGGCTAGGGTTAGGTATAATATGAAAAGTTAAAGTGTTTCAGTATAGACTTAATGAACCTATACTTGGGATAGGCTAACTATTCATACCGAAATTTACATAAGCTTTAAATACATACATTAAACAGAGAAATCAAAGCAGAGTAGAGAGACACAGAGAACAGAGTAATCACAGCAGAATAAAGAGACAAAGAGAAAAGAATAATATAACAAAGAGAGTATAAGGAAAGAGTATAAAAATAAAGAGTTAAGCCTTGTGGCATGATATTTTGTTGTATGTTCATTTGCTTCTTTTCCGTTGGCCGTAGAGGTCCTGTAGGCCCAAGTTCACCTACAGTAAGTTGTTATTCCTATAGGCCGAAGTTCACCTACAGTGAATATCAATTGTGTAGCTCAGGGGTGTCATTTCTGTAGACCGAAGTTCACCTACAGAAAGTTGTTGTGTTGTGTTTAGACTATTCCTGTAAGCCGAAGTTCACTTACAGGAGTACTATTTTTGTAGACTGAAGTTTACCTACAGAAAATTGTTTTGTTGTGTTTAGATTATTTCTGTAAGCCGAAGTTCACTTACAGGGGCGCCATTTCTGTAGGCCGAAGTTCACCTACAGAGATGAAGCCATATCTAGGATTAGTTCCTAGGTAATGTCAGGCTGCAAGGTGTAAACCGACACGTGAGCTCATGGCCTGCATAGGACAGACATGCATCATACTTGGTTGTGCATCTTCTCTGTTATAATTGTTGTATGAATGTATGCTTTCTTTGCTTGTATTCTATTCTCTGTGTTTGTGTTATATTTTCTTGTATTCTTCTGTTTGTGTTCTACTTTCTGTTTTTCTACTTCTTCTATTTTTCTGTATCTCCTATTTACTGCTTCTCTGTATTTCTGATATTTTTCTGCTAAACAACACATAATTAATGAATGTAACTAATAACCCCGGCCCTACTAAGAACTCCCTAGTTCTTACCCCTTCTCTCTCCCTTCCCCCTTCAGATGGAATCATGGGTACCCTTCCATAGTTCACTGATGACCGTTTGCAAAGAGGATTCCGCTATAGATAGTCTTCTGAGTCTAGCGTGAATCTCGTTCTCTTTTTATATGTATATACTTTGAGACCAGCCAACGTCTACACCCGGTTTGTATGCGCACTTTAGCCTAAATCCAGTATACGAGACTCTTGTTGTGTGGCTACTTGATGGAGTACCATTGGGATGTCATATGGCAATGTATGATCGTGCAGAGGAGTAGTAGACGACCTTCCACCTTTTGATGACATTCGACCTGACTCGAGTTTTGAAGACTTAGAACATACTCGAGTTTTTAAGACTTAGAACATATCTGTTATTATTTGCGAGTTGATTGTGAATGATTCCGTTTATTAGTCCAAACGTTTTCAAAAAAATACCTCGCAAATTAGCTACGTTTTTAACAATGAATCAGGCTCATATGATAATTAATAGATAATAATTAGGAAGACAAATTGGTAGCGCTCAGTTTTTGGTATGATCTAGACATATTGAAAATTTGGTCGTTACACAACTTGCTTCTCATACTCATCATGTCTTAATGGAGTCAACACAATCTTCACTCCATCCTTGAATAAGGAATATGTATTCTTGAATCCATCATGGATAGCACAATAACCATATTGTCAAGGGCGTCCTAGCAACAAGTGACAATGCGTCAATTGGGATTACATCACACCATACTTCATCTTTATATTTACTCCCAATTGAGAATTGAACGCAACATCTCCTTATCACTTTGACCTCATTCCCTTTTCTCAGCCATTGCAACTTATAAGGGTGAGGATGTTCCTCACTCAGAATCTTCAGTTTCTCCACCATATAGGTCGCAACAACATTCTCACAACTTTCGGAGTCAATGATGACCTTACACACCTTTTCTTGAGTAGTGTACCTTGTGTGAAAAATATTATGGCGGAGCCAACCTTCGTCTTCAGTTAGCATGGCAGTGTTCAAAATACTACGAACCACCAAAGCTTCACCACAATCTGCTGGAACTTCCTCTTCAGCATCATACTTAGTATCATTCTCCTTCTCGAACTCTTTACTCAGCTCTTCGTGGTTTTCTTCTTCAATTAGAATGATAACTCTTTGATTTGGGCTATCAACAGCAATATGCCCAAATTCTTGACACTTGAAACACCTTTTATTGGATTCACTAGAGCGAGAAGAGTTGTGCTCTTTATTGGTTGGTGAACTTTTTAAAGGACTTAGCTAAGAGTATTATTGGGGAGTCCACTTCTGCTTTGGAAAATTAACCACCCCCTCTCTTTTGAGAAGCAATTGTTCTTCTTCTGTGTTATTTACTTTTCAACCTTCAATGCTAGTCTTATAACATCATCGAACGTTCAGAATGGTTGTAGTTGAACAATGTTTGCAATGCCTTCATTAAGCTCTCCAAGGTAGCGAGCAACAGTTTGTTCTTTAAACTCTTAAATGTCACACTTCATAAGAAGCTCTTCAAACTCCATAGTGTATTCCTCCACAATCAATAATTTTTGTTTCAAATTGTGAAATTTGATGAAGACTTCTTGCCTGTAGTGCTCTGGAAGGAACTTTCTCCTTAGTTTATGGCGCATTTTATCCCATATATTGATTTTGCTCTGTCCTTCTCTTTCTCGCTGACATTTGAGATTCTCCCACCATACTGACACGTGCTTCTTTAACTTGATTGCTACAAGCTTCACAAGCTTGTCATCCGGATTATCTTTTAGCTCGAACATTCTTTTCATTGTGCAAAGCCAATCGATGAAACCATTTGGTTGGAGTCTTCTTTCAAACTCAGGAATATCAATTTTGATTCCTAAGTTTTTAGCTTTTATGTTATTGTGTTGTACTCTTCGTGTGGATAAATCTTCAGATGAAGAAGAATAATAAAATGAATTTCCATTATCTTCTTCGCTAGAAGAACTGTCATTACTCTAGTTGCCATGATTATTTTGACTAGCTTCATATTTTGCAAGTTGCTCTTGCACCTCCTTAACTTGATGGCGTAACTCCTCCATTTCAATATCTTGAGTAGTTCTACGCTTTAGAGCCATCTTTCATTGAGGTTGATGATTGGGTGCCGATGTTATGATGATGATGATGCACGATGATGATGAGAATGCCCCAATGATGGGAATGCACTAAGATAATCACCAACAGAAAAGCCACCAAAAGAAGAGAAAAGAATGATATTACCCAGAACTCTGCAACAAACAATCCGCATTGACGACTAACTCATACCAACAACGAGAGTACCGCACTAAAGACCCGTACCCACGAACAAAATAAAATTTTACTGGAGCAAGTCGAGGACCAATCTTGCTCTAATACCAAACTGACGCCGGGACGTCGTTTGGCTCACCAATCTTGGCGAGGTTAATAACCCCACTATGGTGAAAATAGCCAAGAACCCACCTTGGTTGGCCAATCCAAGGATGTACCCCTTTACTTTGAAAAGAGCCTAGAGGAGATGAACACAAAGCTTATAATATAAAAAGTATTTATTCCTCAAGGATGTACCCCTTTACTTTGAAGGTTGTCTATCAGTTTGGATCTATACATCGACGAAATTATTTTTGTGAAAATTCCTACCGACGATTTCCCCACATCAAGTTTTTGGCACCATTGCTGGGAAATTGCAAATGTACGCTTATTATTGGTTATTGTTCATATGTGAATATTGTGAATATATTTGCTTTTTGTTACTTTGTTAGTTCTTGCTAGTTTTAGGAGTTGTTTTCTTTGTTCCTTATTAGCTTTTGTTTTGATTTTCTCTTGTCACTATGAATTCTCACCCATTTGGCTATGAGTTTAGTTCTAACTATGCTGTAGAAAATGGGAATTACAATGAGGATATGCATCAAGGATGAAACAATCAAAGGTGGGAGGAGCCTCAAGCATATGATCAACCTTCATGGCAACAACCTCCACCAATGTACTATGAGCAAGACTCATTCCATGATGCATACCAATCCAATGGTTATAATGGACCTCCTTGTGGTTATCAACCACAACCACCATATGTCTATGAGCTCCCTCCTCAACATAGTTTTAAACCACCATACTCACAAGCTTCCTACCACCAAATACCTCCATATGATCCTAACCCATATCCACCATACCAACCACCTTATGAGCTTTATGAACCATACATAGAACCACAATAATTCCAACACAATTACTCCCAAGAACCACCTCCATATACACCATCTCCATATCCTTATCAAAATGAATCACCTTCCTATTATGAACCCTTTCTCCCAAACAATGAACTCTTCTGTCCACCCCAAGCCCCAATGGATGACACTCTCACTTCATTACTTCAAGAGCAACGTGAATCTCAAAGGAGGCAACAAGAATTCATGGATACATTGACCGAGGTAATAAACAACTTAGCCTTACAATGCTTAAGCACTCAAAGCACTCCTATGGTCACATGTGGAGAATCAAATGAAGAGCATAGTATGAAGGAGAGATTAGAAACTTCGGTGGAGAATAAGGAATGGGACTTTGTATTGGAACAATTGGAGGAAGCCATAATTATTGAAGAGGAAGAAGTGGTTGAAGACTTAAGAGATGTTGAAAGTCCATGGGAATCTCAAGTCATAAAGCCTCCTTCCAAGAAGTTTGAATTCGATGTTGAGGAGGGTGTACAACCTCCAAAGCATATCATGGTTGAAGAATTTGGAAAGGTTGATCAAGAAATGGATTTAATCATTGATGAGTTTTTATCTACAATTAAATCTTCTCCCATTGGACATGAAATAGAAGCCAAAGAAGAAGGTGCACAATCTACAAGACCCTTAGTAAGCAATGAAGAAGAGATTGGATTGGAAGAAAACTACCAAGAGGTGGAGGTAAATCAAGAAGAGCACAAGGGAGTGGAGCTTGCAAGATCATTGGAAACACCTCTTCCCAAGCCATCACCATCCATTCTTTCATTCAGGTGGGTAAATCTCTTATCTTTGAGCTTTACTTTTCCACTTGAATATGGTTTGCTTGAGACCGATGGGCAACTTAGAGCTCTTTGTGGCTTTAAGAGAAAGAGAGAGGTAGTTAGTGGTTGAAAACAACTTTCAAGGTTCCTTATGGCTGAGAGCTCAATCGCTTGGGTCAAGGAGGATGTTTGTATGCTTTAGTGAGAATTCAGATTGCTTGCCACCCGAGTGGAGTAACGATGATCAACTTGAAGATGGGTGTAGAAACAAAATTTGGAATCCCGGTATACACCATGTTGATCAACTTTGGGAGCCCTTAGCTTGTGTGGGACTCCATCAAGGCTTGATGTAATTGAATTGGAATCTTGGGGCATTTTGGAGAATCAAACATTGGTGGGAGTTCAAAAAAGAATATAAGCACAAGCCACCATGACAAGGAGCTCACCAAAATGTCCAACTTAAGGACTATAAATAAAAGTGTTAGGTGAGAGACACTCCACCATGGTAACTGATGACAAGTCATTTTGTGCATATTTTACTAGTAATTTTTATTTGTTTTTACTTGGTTTTCATGCATTTTTAGGCAATAAGTAAGTGTTTGGATGAGAAATTCATGCTTGTCCTAATTTAATTAAACATTGTTAATTTTATGCATTTTCATGAGATTTTTGCAAGATTTAGTTGATATTATGAATGATGCAAAATCTGGCGATTATGGCAAGGCTTTGATCCATGTGTTTGATTAATAATAGGTGAAAAGGAAGCTAAGAAAGGGAAAGCGCTACATTTTCTCAAAAGCGTTGCACAAACAAAGAGAGCGTTCTTCAGTCACGAGCGCTACGCTCTCCACCCAACAGCGCCTGCGACACTTTTAAAATTGGGATTGAAGAATCACCATCGACACATACGCGTGGGAGATGAGTACGTGTGGAAGTGATATTTGTGAAGATCCACGCGTACGCGTGGGTGACGCGTACGCGTGGAGAGCGTTGTTAGCAAGGGCGCTATGCTCTCAATGAGAGCGCTACAAGGGACGCATACGCGTACGTGTGACAAGGTCTGCAGAGAGAAACGACGCAGACGCGTAGGGGACGCGTCACTTGTGCCAAAATGAAGAATGACGCACACGCGTGGGGGACGCGTACGCGTCGATGCCTAAATGCTCCGTTTTCCCAAAGAGCGCTACGTTCTCCTAGAGCAGAATTGAAGTACAAATTAAAAGACCCACTCTAGCTTGCTTCCACAGAGGCCAAGGGCCCACATCCAAGTACTTGAAGACCCATTTTAGAGATGAGAAGAGGATATAAATAGAGGAGCTTTTGAAGAATGAAGGGAGGTTCAAAGGCTGGCAGTAGGAGTAGGAGTAGAATAGAAGGCTGGAGGATTAGACACTCCAGAGCTCTCTTGGAGGATTAGAGACTCCAAAGAGCTTAGTATAGTTTGATACACTTTCTCTCTTTTGCACTTTTACATTTCAGTTGTATTGAATTTAGTTTAGTTTATGCAATTTCAATTTCCTGCATCTCTACTCTTCTGCAATTTTCCTTTCTACAATTTTACATATGCATTGGTACTGAAATTGATTTACTTTCACGCAAATTTAAATTCCTGCAAGTGTCTTAGAGCGATGACCCATTGAACCCCAACTCATTAGGGGGAAGAGCTCTATTGTGATTCATATGAATTAACTAAAATTCTTCTTCCTCTCAATTCACTTGGGTAGCTAAGAGATAACTTCTGTTTTGATTTGATCCATTCACTCTGGAAGGGGGTTTGGATCCATTGAATTTCCATGTGAGCCTCGGAAGGGGAATCATGGAAATTAGAACTGAAGCTCTATTTCTCACAAATCTCTTGATCAACACTATTCGGGAGGAATTGAGGTCTTGAGAATTTGTGTGGCTTATGGATGAGAGAACATGCTTAACCTCTTCTCATGACAATTAGATCAAGGAATTGGCAACATTGATTGTGATTAGAGATATTGGATTGCCAAGGAATTGAGATCTAATCAATTTCAATCTGCCATAGATCTATTCATATGATTGAGAAAGAAGTTGAGACCCAGTTGATT
This sequence comes from Arachis ipaensis, assembly GCF_000816755.2. Classification (NCBI taxonomy): domain Eukaryota; kingdom Viridiplantae; phylum Streptophyta; class Magnoliopsida; order Fabales; family Fabaceae; genus Arachis; species Arachis ipaensis. The sequence continues at coordinate 30,160,602 of NC_029789.2, forward strand.
CATTATGGATTATAATATCTCTAATCCCTGATGAGTCTTTCTTTCTGTTACTTGTCTTTGAGTTCACTTTAATTACTTGATTTACTGCCTTTTTAATTTTTCTGCACCCAAAGCCCTTTACATTTGATGCAATTTACATTCAGCACTTTAGAATTCCTGTAATTTACTTTCTGTTGAATCAATTTCACTCAATTCACCAACTGATAGCTTGACTAGACTAATCACCACACTAAAGTTGCTTGATCCATCAATCCTCGTGGGATCGACCTCACTTTCGTGAGTTTTACTACTTGATGCGACCCGGTACACTTGCCGGTTAGTTTGTGTGGAATCAATTTTCCCCCATCAATAACATCTTTTATTTTTTTCTCTTTTGTATATATATTGGTAAATAAGTTTAATTTCATGTTTAGTTTGGTTTGTTGAGTTTATTTAGCAGTCTAGTATCTTGAATAAGGTTTGGTTGTGTTGAGATGACAGTTTGGATGTTTGGAATGCTTAGTTTGGTGCAAGAAATTGGAAAAATTTTAAAAAACAGAGCACCTTGTCACGCGTGCGCGTAACTGCCTAATTTTGAGCGTTCTAGGATCGTGCGTGGACTGTGCCATCGCACAGTCCAAACAGAGAGTTGTGCACGTAGCGTGCGGAAACTGTGTAACATCCCAAATTTTTGAAAAAAATAAATAATGAATTATTCATAATTTATTATATAATTTAAAAAATTATTTTTTTAAAAGTAATTAAATTAAATTTAATGATACTTTAAGTTTAAAATTTATTAAAATTTTTAAATAATTTTTATTATAATGAGTAATTCGAAAAAAAACAAAAGAATTATTACGTATTTTTAATGGAAAAGTTGAAACAAAGCAAAAGAAACATGGCTTAAGGCATATATATATGTATAACGATGACACATGTTCTCTTTCATTTTATTAAACCATGACACCTAATTTTATTACGAAGCAAATCTCTTTGTCTAATTATAAACCATCAGCCACCTCATTAGCTAAACTTATTATTCTTAATTTCATTCCATTGTACCGAACCATTAAAGAAAGAAAAGAAAGAAAACGGCGTGAATCAATTAAACCTGCGGCACCTTAATTAGGATTATTATTCAATGAATAATTTCCTTGGTTTCTTTCTTTGGCTTAAGCCATTAAGGAAACAAAGATCAATAAAAGCCAAATGTGACTTATGTATGCTTACATAAATATATAAACATGACACATAACCTTATTCATTAATCACCAAAACATTTTTACTTCATATTGGTTCCTTTCATCACCGAACTCAGAAGAAAGAAAATATGAAAAGGAGAGACCGAATGCTTGCATGAAGAAACCGTGATCCACATCAAAAATTCCGATTTCGATTTTTTGAGATCCGTAACTCCAATAAAAAATCTAATTCGATAAAAGTATTTATATCTTCTTTTTCTATATGTTGGCGTTACTTTTGTCTGGTAGAAGCTGACAGTGATGTAGCTCTTCTTCTCTTTGAGTTCGACCAATTAAAGTTCTAGGAGGCACAGACGATTTCTGATATTTTTCTCTTCAGCAGCTCGGTCAAAAAGTTTTTCCAGAATTTTCGTTGATTTTGATTTCATACGAAGGTAGGGGATTCATTTTGAAAGTATAAGTTTTTAATTAATGAATGCTCAAAAGCTTAATGAGTAATTACAAATAATTTATGACTGTCTAGACTGGTTGAATGACGAATTTATGTTGAATTTGTGACTGCGAAAATAATTAAATTTGATGAATATGTGTTTAATTTCTTGAATGTTTGAGAATGCTAAAGATTCTGATTTATAGCTGGTTGTGATGAGAATGATCAAAACTGTGGCTGTGAATAAATTATGTGTATGTTTTGGTAGAATGATGAAAGTGAGGGAGCTCATAAGAGTGATGAAGCCTATTTTAAGGAGAGGTTCTGTCAAGTTCTTGTAAAAATATACGAAAAAAAGATTTTATTTTGGAAACCTGATTTACAAGCTTATTTTGAGAAATGACTTGATGTTAGAAAAAGATTTGGTTTACATATTTACTCATATTGAGAAAAAGGTCATTGTATTAAAAATTTGATTTATTAGTAATGAATAGAGAGTTGGAAAAGATTTTGATATTGGAACTGGTTAGATTTCAGATTTGTAAATGTTTTGAATACTGGACTTGGGTTGTTTGATTTATTGAAAGTGACCTTTGAGAATTGAAAATGGATTTACAGTATTGAATTTGATTTGTTTGAATTATCAAAAAAGATTTTTGAGGATTGAAAATGGTTTGGTAGGGACTCTTGAACGGTGGCAAAGTCCGAATTTTTAGAGAAAATGCTGCAGAAATTTTATAAAACTCCGAGGCTTGTTTAAAGCTTTATCTAAAAGAAAGTTGAATTTAAAAATTATATTATTTGTTTTCGATTTGTTAAGAAAAGAATAAATTATGCTATGATTTTGAATTGTGAAGATAAGCATTTTGTTTTGAGATCTTTTATTAAGAAATTGAATTTTTCTTTAATTAAACGTTAAAGAAGTTTGGGTATATGAAAATTAAAGGTTTTAATGCTAAGACTGAAAGTATACCTATGTGGTGATGTGGAGGTAAGAGTGATTGATTATTTGATGATGCAGAGGTATGTGTAATTAAGCGGTGATGCGGAGGTACGTTTAATAATGTAGGTGATACGGAGGTGTGTGTATGTAATTGGTGATGTGGAGGCATAATAAAGAGAAAGAGAATAAAAAGTGCTAATGCGGAAGTGCCCGCTTGACTAATAGCCTAAGATTAATAATGTGGGAATGTCCGCCTAACTGATAGCATATTGCTTGATTGAATGGGCCTTTGTGCTAAATTGTTAATGCGAAAGTGCTCGCCTGACTGATAGCCTAAGATTGCTAATGCGGGAATGTTCGCCTAACTGATAGCCTGTTTCTACCGTGATGCCAAGATATCCTAACTGACATGGGTTCGCCCATGATGATAATTGTGCCTGACTAACATGGTAAAGAAACTATATTCGGAGTTTGCCCCGAGTAACGTCGGGTTGTGGGTAGACAACCGATGAGTGAGCTCATGGCCTGATTAGGACAGACATGCATCATATTATTTGCGTATTTGTATTTGGTTGTGTTTTGCTTGTTGTATTTTCTCTGTGATTGTGCTAGTTGTGTTATTCTACCTTGCTTGTGTGTTCAATTGGATCTCTGGTACTATTAGTTTATGTTTTAAAGTATTTAAAAATTATTGTTGTAAATGAGTTTTGTTTTAAGTTTGAAAATTTTGATGAGAGCAATTAATTGTTTAAAGTAAAATTAAAAGGCATTTTCAAAGGGTTGATAAAAGGATAGTTCTACTGAGTAAAGTCAATTATTCACATTTCGTTCATACTTTTACGGCATTCACTTTTCCTATTGAGAACATGCGAGGACGACGTTCTCACCCCCCTACAAATTTTCCTTTCAGCAATAGGTTCAGGAATTTTTGGCACAGAGTCGCGACTGAACATCAAAGCTTTGTGTGTGTGTGTGTGTGTGTGTAATTTTTGGCACAGAGTCGTGACTGAACATCAAAGCTTGCTCTATGTGTGTGTGTGTGTGTGTGTGTGTTTTCTATATTTGGTTTAGTCTTAGACTTTCTCCTCGCTATTTATTGTCTTTGATTTTTTTTTTCAGATGGGTAGGACTTGTAATCGAGAAACTTGGAATAAGTCTATGTAAATATTACTATGAGAATATATATATGTTTTTGTGATTAAGAGGTTTAAAGTAAAGACCTTTCGTTTTCTTGATTAAAATTCCGATTCGTATTCATGAAGACTCAATATCAAATAAAGATAGTCAGAGGTAAGTAACGCCTAAGCCTTTAGTACAATCATGAGGTACTAAAAGTTAGGGTGTTACAAACTGTGTGTCTAGCACAATTTCTTCCCACGCGCACGTGTACCCCACGCATGCGCGTCACCCTCTATTTTCTCCTGTCCCGCGTATGCGTGACCCATGCGTATGCGTCGCACCCCATTCTCCCAACCCACGCCTATGCGTGACCCACGCATACGCGTGGGCACCCCTGTCTCACATACTCTTCTTTTCTTCTCTTCTCTCCATTTCTTTTCTTCTTTTATCTTCTCCTCTCTTCTCCCCTTCCTTCAACTATCATCTACCACCACCATTCACCATTTACCACCATCTCTATTAGTTAGTTAGTTAGCTAGTTAGCTCGAATTTTTGCTTAAGTAGATTAGGTTGTTAGTTTAGGTTATATTTTTGTGCTAAGTGTTGGATTATTAATCTTGTTTGCTGTTTATTACTGCTGATTACTGATAGGATACTATTTTGGCATCATTGTTGTTAATAGTCATTGTTAGATTTCTTTATTGAGGTTATAATTTGTTACTCGGTATTGAGTTTTGCATGCTTATCATTTATGCATACCAAGTACTTATAACATTGCCTTTGAGAATGTATTTGGATTTCTAAATTGCATATTTTGGCCACCATGTGATTTAAAGCATGTCAACATGATGAGGCAATTTATGTATAATCGATGCATTTTTTGTTAGGTGATGCTTGTTTATGATTGATTGACGAGAGGACTTCTGCTAGTAAAGAATTTTACAGATAAAGTCTCGTTGCTAGTATAGTTTCTAAACCAACAGAGAATCCTTTCGTACAAAAATTTGGTTGTCATAAGTAACAAAACCCAATAAAATTTATAATCGAAGTATTTAAACCTCGAGTCGTCTTCTCAAGGAATTGCAGGGAGGTATGATTTATTATTGGTTATGGAAAAAGGTATATTTTTGGGTTTTTGAAATAGGGAACAAGGAAAGTAAATTGCAAGAATTAAAATAATAACTAATAAAGCTCTTAGCAAGGTATGAGAACTGAAAATCCCATCCTAGTTATCCTTATCAGGTGTGATGAAAATTGGATTTAACTCCCACTTAGTTAATCCTTACTAAATAAAGGAAAGTCAAGTGGACTAATTAATTTGATCCTCAAGTCCTAGTCAACTCCCGTGAAAAGACTAGCTTTAGAGCGATCCAAATTAATCAGCAATTCCCAAATCTCAATCAACTGCTGAGTTTGACAACTCAAGTATTACCAATTACTTAACCAAAGCCAAAAGGGAAAAATAAATCTAAATTAAATTGAAAGCATCATAGATAGAATAAAACAATCATTAATCTGAAATACCTCAAATTGCATTAAATAGAATATTCAAATCTAACATGAAAAGATTCATAAGTCAAATTGGCAACATAAGTCAAATACAAGTAAAAGCATTAGAGTAACTAAAAGTAGAAGAGAACATAAAATTAAAGTTGGGAACATTGAACTTGGAATGGAGTAATAACCAATAAGTAAAAGAAATCCTAATTCTAAAACCTAGGAGAGATGAGAGAGCCTCTCTCTCTAAAAGCTACATCTAAAAACCTAAAATTATGAATATGAAAGTATGATTTTTATAAATAAATGGATTCTCCCACTTTATAGCCTCTAATCTGTGTTTTCTAGGCCAAAAACTGGGCCAGAAACAGCCCAGAAATTGCTGGTTGCGAAATCTGCCACGCTGGTTTTTTTGTCACTGCGATGCATCCGCGTGAATCACGCGTTCTCGTTGCCTAGCTGTATGGACATTATAGTAAATTATATATCATTTCAAAGCCCCGGACGTTAGCTTTCCAACGCAACTGGAACCGCATTATTTGGACCTTTTTAGCTCAAGTTATGACCATTTGAGTGCAAAGAGGTCAGGCTGGACAGCTTAGCAATTTCTTCAACTTCTTGTATTCCTTCCACTTTTGCATGCTTCCTTTCCATCCCCCAAGCCATTCCTGCGCTGTAATCCCTGAAATCACTTAACGCACATATCATGGCATCGAATGGTAATAAGAGAGGATTAGAATTAGCTAAATTAAGATCAAAGAAACATGTTTTCAATTATAGCACAAAATCAGGAAGAAAATTGTAAAATCATGCATTTTGTATGAATAAGTGTATAGGAGATTGATAAAATCAACTCAATTGAGCACAAGATAAACCGTAAAATAGTGGTTTATCATTGATCTTTATGTACATCACCTAGTTCATGCATTGAGATCATGGAATTGTGAAATTGGATCGTAAGCTTACCTAGTGACATATTTTTGAGCTTTTTAAGCTTTGTGGATCATACTTGCTATGTGATTGATTTCGACTTCTATCTTTCTTTTCCTAAGTTGCATAGCAATTATGTTTCCCACTTCATGTCAATTAGGTGATGCAAACAAACTTCAAAGTGTGTCATTGTTTGATGTACGAGTCTATATTTCATTTGTTTCATTGAATTTCCTTGCACATCAACCAATGTCCATGCACTATCTATTTCACAATTGCTTGATTCTTGCTTGAATGCTTTCATGCTTCTTTACTACTTGTTTGTTTGTCTTAACTTTACAAGTTTCCTTCAAAGTATTTCAAGCACACTAGAATGAGTGAAGTGTACATTTCTTTTCTGTAATTGTGACATCGCTTTTCATGCTAGTGTGTGAGTTCTAAACCACGCAACTTAGAATTCACACACTTGTTTCCTACATGTCACAAACTTATTCACTCACTTCATTTTAGTGATTATCACCTCATTCCAACAATCTATGCTTCCTTACTTTTGCAATTACTTGTCTTACCATCATGTTTCCTATCTTTTAGGATGACCCACCATAAGCAAAAATGGAAGGAGAAGAAAGAATACACAGCAACCAGTTGATCCACCAGCTGAAAGTGGCAATCCGTGAAGTCACCGTATCCCCCTTGCTCATCTTTGAATGCATCGAGGACGATGCAAACTTTTAAGTGTAGGGAGGTCGTCCAACCAATTGGCCATTTTTTGGTGACAAATTTTTAATCCTAACACTTTCACATTTTATTTTATTTTATTACTAGGTCTTTTAGAATTTTTAGTTGTATTTTCTTGGTTTGCATATATATATATATATATATAATAAGTTTAGTGAAAATAATGAAATTTTCTAAGAAAACTTAGGCATTGACATCCTAATTGATTTCAGTTGATATTTATTTTATTGAAACTTACTTGAAATATATTGTGGAACATGTTTTTGAGCTAAGAACAAATAAGTTTGTGAGTTTTTGAGCCTAATTGTGTGGTTGCATCATATTAACCACTATTTTCCTTCTTGTGTATTATTCTCTTTCTATGATTGTAATCTTTGATTTGTTTGATTCTTTATGTCCATTATTTTGTGTATGAATGTATTTATATAATTGAGGCCTTCATTTTATTTAGCTCACTTACCCAAATAGCCTTACCCTTTTATCTACCGTTGTTAACCAACGTTGAGTCTGTTTAACCCATTTGTTCTTAATTTTAGCACATCACTAACCATAAGTGAAAAATAATAAATTTTCTTATTTAGAGTGTGTATTATTTAAGTGTGGGAAAGTTTGGGAACATTGGTTGAGATGAAAGTGTATTTTTGTATTTTTATTGAAAATTTTGGGAATTGGGTACGTACTCATGCATTAAATTTTTAGACCATATGCATTGATACTCTTGTATATATTTTATTTTAAAAAAAAGAAAAATAAAAAGAAAGAAAAAAGAAAAAGAAAAAGAAAAAGAAAAAAAAGAGAAAGCAATAAAAAGGGGACAAAATGCCTCAAAGTAAAGTAATAATAACAATGCATATGTGTTGTGATTGAAGAGAATGCATGAGTGTGTGAAAAAGTGAGAATTATGGATAGCTAGATGTTGTATTAAAATTGTATAGGTTATTCTATGTGTTTGGTGAGAGCTTAGGTTAATCAAAGGTTCAAATTTCAAGCTCACTTAACCATATATATCTTTACCTTGACCCTAGCCCCATTACAACCTTGTGGAAAGTTCTCATGATATTTATATGCATGCATTGAATAATTGTTGATTGTTAGATAAAAAAATAAATCTTGAAAAGCATGATTAGAGGAGAATTGAATGAATCAACCCTAAACACTTGAGCGATTAGAGTGCATACACATCCAGTGAGGGTTCGATTGCTCAATTCTATGTTTCCACTGGTTATTATTTCTTATCTTGCAAGTTTATAATTCTTTTCAATAACACAATTCAATTGTGAATTTGATTTTATTGTGATTGCTTTAGCCCTTATGTTCATATATGTATTCTTGGAAATTGATTTATTTTAACCAAGTAGTTGCATGTATGTAGATAGATTGCATTTAGATAAGTGCATTGAATAAATGCAATACCCTTTCTTGTCTTTCTTGAGTTTAGCATGAGAACATGCTATTGTTTAAGTGTGGGAAGATTGATAAACCACAATTTTATGGTTTATCTTGTATTGAATTTGGTGGATTTTATTAACTTTTTCCACATTTATTCGATGAAATAGCATGATTTTGTGAATCTTTCCTGATTTGTGCTTAAGAATGAAAACATGCTTTTAGGCCCTAAAATTGCTAAATTTTATTCCCTTCAATTCTATTCGATGTCTTGATATATTTGTTGAGTGATTTCAGGCTTAGGAGGTAAGGATTGGATTGAAGAAGTGAAGAAAAAGCATGTAAAGTGGAAAATTCATGAAGAAATGAAGTTTTGGAAATCTGCCATGCGAGACGTATGCGTGACCCACGCATACGCGTGACCTGAAAAATCGCAATAAGACGCGTGCGCGTGACCCACGTGTATGCGTGACAAGCAGCACGTGACCAACTTAAAGGCAACACGCTGGGGGCAATTTCTGGGGCTGCAAAAGCCCAATCCAACTCATTTCTGAAGCTATTTGAGGCTAAATTCAAGAGGAAACAAGGGGAGAGCAATTAGGAGTAGTTTTAGAAACATGCTTTAGGTCATATTCTAGAGAGAGAAGCTCTCTCTTCTCTCTAGAATTAGGTTAGATTTAGGTTTAATTGTTGTTTTGATTTATTTTTCTTTGCAATTTATTGTTCTTACATATTTGCTCTTCTAGTTTTACTTGTCATTTCCTTTATTTTGTTGCCTTTATGTTTATGACACTTTGTTGCTTTTAATTTCAATTAATGCAATTTATGTTTTATGTTTGTTAATGTTTAATTGAATTGTTATTGTTATTTTCTTGTATTGGGTAGTTGTAGAATTTATATTTCTTGCCAATTTACTATGCTTTTCTTTTATGCCTTCCAAGTATTTGATAAAATGCTTGGTTGAATTTTAGAGTAGATTCTCAATCCTTGCTAGGACCTTTCTTAGTTGTTAGTTTTATTTTCTTGTTCATCAAACCCAAAGCCCCAAAAATATACACCCCATAACCAATAATATGCACACTTCCCTACAATTCCTTGAGAGACGACCCGAGATTTAAATACTCTCGGTTTTTATTGGGTTTGCACTTGTGACAAACAAATTAAACTTTGATTGAGGGTTGTCTATCGGTTTGGATCTATACTTCGACGAGATTATTTTTGTGAAAATTCCTACCAACGATTTCCCCATATCAAGTTTTTGTCCGACGATTTCCCCACATTCGTTCCCCAATACTGTCATGTATAGCTTCAAATGTCATCAAATTAACTCCAAGTACACATTAGTAAATAATTTGACTTTTCTAGATAAAATGAAAGCATAGCAAATCCCAACATTGTAGCACGAAAATATATGACACTTATTTTATAAAAAGTTTTCTTAAAATTCTCTAATCAAGCAAATTCTTGGATATAACTAGTAAACGAGCTCTAATAAAAGGGCACTAACAACTAACAACTCCACCACATGAATGATAACTATCAAGTACCAACAACAGATGTCAAAAATGATAGAAACACTATAATACCTGATCTTGTAACTCCTACACTAGAGGCTCTGCTTCAACATATTGTTCTACAACTCCAACCCCTTGTGATTTATTCTGCTCTCCAACCTTTTTAGCTGACTAGTCAAGTTCTTCTTCCCCCTTCTCTTCCATCCATTTCACCACACTAATTGGCTCATCAGTCCTAACATCACCTAAATCATGAACTTGATGTTGTGCCTCATCTCTTCCCTCTTTAGGCTTATCACTCTTCTCAACCTCTTCACAGATTTTTACTCTTTTTCGCTTTCGCTCTCCACGTCCATCCATGCTATGCTAACTTTTCTTCTTTCTTCTCTTCTTCCTCGTACTCTTACATTTTTGTCTCCCCTTTCCATCACCATCTATTCCATCACATCAGCCTGTAGAACATATCTGCCACCTTCATTACACACAATCTCCTCATCCTGAAAAAGCTTCTCTAATTGAATACCCAAAATCTTCTTATGTGTCCATGGCAAATCCTCATACTCCTTTACAAAGAAATTAGAAATTTCTTCTTCAGTAGACCCTTTATTCTTACTTAGCTCTGATATTGCCCTATGTATTATGTAAAAAAAAGCACAAAAGGGGGCAAAAAATTAAAATCAAAAGAAGAACAACATATTCATTATGATAATTTGAATTCTAAAGAAAATAAGACACTCAATAAGAAAAATAAAAAATATTGAAAATTTGGAAAAAAGTAAGGAAAATGAGCTACCAATGCATAAGGAGCGTGTATGGAGGTGTGGAAAGAAGGAAACATCTTGAGACACTGCTGAATGAGGGAGGAAACATGGTGAGTTTCAGGGAGAAGGAGGGGTTGGATTCAGCGAGCTGAGATAAGAGAGAGTCTTTGAGGTTAGCAATGATGTGGTTTCTTTTAGAAAGTTCGTCATCGTTGGGAAGAAGTTGAGGAGGAGACTGAGGTTTCTCTTCTTCGTCCATAATTGGTGCCAGCCGTCAAGGGACTTTGATTATTTGTGTGTGTAAAGTGCCACAGAAGTGGTGAGCAGGGGCGAATAGAGGTCGAAGTACGAATAGAGGACTAGATGGAACGACCGAAGGCGATGGCAAGGAGTGACTGAGTGAAGGGGTGGAGGCTGGTATTGGTGTTGGCGTTGGCATTGTGATGAGTGAGTGTAGCAGTGAACTGCTTAGAGAGTGAGACTGAGACCGAGAGTGACGAGGGTTCAAGGTATACATGGTTCTAAAAACCGGATTGGACTGGCCAGTCAAACCTGGAGCCGACAATAAAAACGATCCAATCCCATGTGTAAAACCGCTAGTCAGAGAACCGCCCAAAAACTGCTAAACCAGCTGGGAATCGGCCGGTTGGACTAGACCGAAAACCTATCGGTTCTTACTAAACCACACCATTTTGCTTGCATTAAAAAAAAAAAAACTAGAGCACACGCGTGAGTCACGCCCACTTTCCCCCAAACCCCCCTCCTTCGTGCGTTTCAGGCTTTCAGCAAAGAAAGGGAATCCAAAACCAAAACCCTTCTTCCAAGTTCAAAGCACCCAAAACCAAAACCCTAGCTTCTTCAACGGTTACCTGCCACCGTCCGTGGTTATCGGCGCCTCCACGGCTTCCCTCTTCCCTCCGCGATTGTCTTTTCTAGTTCGGCACACCATTCATCCTCCCGTGGCTTCTTTGTTCGAGCTGCTCGCCGTCGTCTTGTAACCGTCCTGCTCGTCGTCACTCTCCCCCCTTGTTGAAGGTTAGTGGCACTGTTCTGACTTTTGAATGTTTGATTTGAGTGATTTGCATGGTTCTAAAAACCGGACCGAATCGAAAATCTGCCGGTTGGATTGAAACGACGCCGTTTTAGTGCTTGTTTGGGCGCCATTATTTTGATAAAAAAAAGATCTTTTTTCAATGAAAAAAGATATTTTTTTATTTTTTAGTGTGTTTGAAAAATTTCTAGTAGTAAAAATAAAATACTAGAAAAATAAAAAAAATAATTTTTTGGAGAAGCTGTAATTTATATTTTTTTTTAAAAGATCTTTTTCTTTAAAAAAATATTTTTCATGTAATAAATAAACAAAAAAGTACTTTTATATTGTTATATTAAA
>NC_029789.2:30172528-30216355 GCF_000816755.2 Arachis ipaensis
ATCGTAGCCTCTCTTCGAGCCACGCCGCCGCCGTCCGTGTAGCCACTTCCCCCAAGCCTCCAACCCCTGCTCTCTTCTTCCGCGAGCTCGGCCCATCTGTCATCTTCGTCTTCTCGCCGTCGTCTGCATCTTCTCGCCGTAAGAGAAACCACTATCAGAATTGCCCCAAGCCCCTTCTCCTCTCCTTCCCTTAGCAGAGCTACTACCCTCACTCAACCTCAACCAAAGAGAAACCCTAGTCTCCACCACCGCAAGGAGTTCGCTACCACCGTAAGAAGAGGTGACACAAGCCGTAGCCACTAGCCAGCCTTTATTGCCGCCGCCATTCAGCTCACCACCGCCATCCCACCGTCGTTCGGTTGTCCTTCACCGTCCAGTCTGCCGTAGCCTCCAACCACACTCTGCTCTTTTGGGAAGCTTTTTCGCGTCTCGTCGCAGCTCCAATTTGGTGGTCGCCCGTCCTCCGTCTGTCTGCTTCTCGTGGTCGGCATTCTTGCTCCTTCTCCCTCAATTGCTGCTCTGAGTTCCTGAATCTCTGTTTGTTCATTATTTTTTTATGAGTAATTTCTTTAGTTTGTTCATTATTTTAGTTTGTTCGTTCATGATCAATGATTTAATTGCAGAATGAGTTTTATTACTGATGATGAGCAATGAACATTATTGAACTGTTCTTGTTATGAGTAATGATTTTCTTAGGTTTCTCTGTTTTGAGTAATTTAGATTATTTTGTTTTACAGTAATTGTGGAACTGTTCTTGTGGTTCAAATGTTGTATTTTTTTTATTTAATTATTCAGTGTTGTGTTTATTGTCGTTGTTGATTGTTGCTGTTTGTTCTTGATGGTTCTGAACTTCTGATTGTTGATGTTTGTTCACTGCTGTGTTTGTTTACTGTTCTTGTTGTTCAAATGTTGTATTTTTTTATTTAATTATTCAGTGTTGTGTTTATTGTTGCTGCTGATTGTTGCTGTTTGTTTTTGAGGGTTCTGAACTTCTGATTGTTGATGTTTGTTTACTACTGTGTTTGTTCTTATGGTTCTTGATTGTTGCTATTTTTTTTATAGTGTTGTTTGTTTTTGCTGTGCTGCTACTTTTCATACTGCTACTTTTCATGTTTGTTTGTAGACTGATTTTTATTACCGATGTTGAGTAATGAACATTATTGAGCCATTCTTGTTATGAGTAATGATTTTCTTAGGTTTCTCTGTCATGAAATAATTTAGATTATTTTGTTTTACAGTAATTATTGAACTGTTCTTGTTGTTCAGATGTATTTTTTATCTAATTGTTCATGTTGTTTATTGTCCATCTTTGTTTGTTCGTCGATTTAGGATTCTGCTGCTACTAGTGTTGTTGTTCAGATTGAATTGTTGAATGATTACTTGGTTAGCTCTGCTCATTGCTATTGTGTTGTGTTGGACTCTGTTTTGTTGCTTTTTTTTGTGCTGTGCTGAAAATTGAAAATAATTTAGCTGAAATTATGCTTATTGCTACTCCTCATTGTTAGTCTTTGAAAGTTTATTAATCTTTGTTAAAATTATGCTGAAATTATGCTCATTGCTACTGCGCAAGTGTTCATTGTTAATCTTTAGAAAATTATACTAATCTTTGTTGAAATTATGCTGAAATTATGCTCATTGCTACTGCCCAAGTGTTCATTGTTAATCTTTGAAAGAAGTTTATTAATCTTTGTTGAAATTATGCTCATTGCTACTACTAATTGTTAATTTTTGAAATTATGCTGAAATTATGTAGTGCTTTAAATTTAGAAGACGTTTAAGATTTATCTTAAATTAGACTATAGTTATGTTTTAGAGTGTTTGTTTATAGTTTACTTGTTATTTTATTCTAAAATGGTTTGTTTGGTTGGACCACGGTTGAACCGGTTGGACCAGTAAACCAGTAGTTAGAGTGGTTCGATGACCGGTCTAGTTCTCAGGACCTTGGTGATTTGTGAATGTGAAATCATTGATTTTGTGTTGTTATGCTGCTGCTGCTGTTTTTTAATTTTTGTTGCTGATTGTTCTTGATTTCTGAATGTGAAATCATTTTGTGTTGTTATGCTGCTGCTGCTATTTTTTTATTTTTGTTGCTGATTGTTCTTGATTTCTGAATGTGAAATCATTGATTTTGTGTTGTTACGCTGCTGTTGCTGTTTTTTAGGGTGATTATTTGTTGCTGTTTTTTAATTTTTGAATTTTTGTTGATAGATTTTTTGATTATTTGTTGCTGTTTTTTAATTTCATCAAATTAAATGAATTAATACACAGGGAAGAAAAAGCAACCTTGACAAGCCATTGCAAGAAATACCTTGACAATCCTGAACCCTCATCACTCTCGGTCTCAGTCTCCCTCTCTAAGGAGTTCACTGCTACACTCACTCATCACAACGCCAACACCAGCCTCCACCCCTCCACTCAGTCACTCCTCGCCGTCGCCTCTAGTCGTTCAGTAGTGCACCAATCATGGACGAAGAGGAGAAACCTCATTCTCCTCCTCAACCTCTTCCCAACAACGACGAACATTCTAGAAGAAACCACATCAATGCTAACCTCAAAGACTCTCTCTTGTCTCAGCTCGCCAAATCCAACCCCTCTCTCTCCCTCGAAACACGCCATGTTTCCTCCCTCATTCAGCAGCGTCTCAAGAAGATGTTTCCTTCTTTCCACACCCCCCACGCACCCTCCTTTTGCATTGGTAGCTCCTTTCCCATACTTTTCTCCAAATTTTCAATCTTTTTTTATTTTGCTTATTGAGTGTCTTATTTTCTTTGGAATTGAAATGATCATAATGCGTATGCGGTTCTTCTTTCGATTTTAATTTTGCGCCCCCTTATGTGCTTTTTTTAGATGATACATAGGGCAATATCTGAGCTAAATGAGAATAAAGGGTCCACTGAAGAAGAAATTTCTAATTTCATTGTAAAGGAGTATGAGGATTTGCCATGGGCACATAAGAAGATTTTGGGTATTCAATTGGAGAAGCTTTGCCAGGATGAGGAGATTGTGTGTAATGAGGGTGGCAGATATGTTCTACAGGCTGATGGTGATGGAATAGATGGTGATCGGAAGGGGAGACAGGAATGTAAGAGTAAGAGGAAGAAGAGAGGAAAGAAGACAAGTCAGCATAGCATGGATGGAGGTGGAGAGCGAAAGCGGAAAAGAGTAAAAATCTGTGAATAGATTTAGAAGAGTGATAAGCCTAAAGAGGGAAGAGATGAGGCACAACATCAGGTTTATGATTTAGGTGATGCTAAGGACTGATGAGCCAATTAGTGTGGTGAAATGGACAGAAGAGAAGGGGGAAGAAGCACTTGACCAGTCAGCTGAAAGGGTTGGAGAGCAGAATAAATCACAAGGGGCTGGAGTTGTAGAACAATATGTTGAAGCAGAGCCTCTAGCACAGGAGTTACAGGATCAGGTATTATGGTGTTTCTATCATTTTTTGCATCTGCTGTTGGTACTTGATAGTTATCATTCATGTGGTGGAGCTGTTAGTTGTGAGTGCCCTTTTGTTGGAGCTCGTTTACTCGTTGTATCCAAGAATTTGCTTGATTAGAGAGTTTTAGGAAAGGTTTTTATAAAATAAGTGTCATATCTTTCCTTGCTACAATATTGGGATTTCTATGCTTTCATTTAATATAGAAAAGTGAAATTATTTAATAATGTGTACTTGGAGTTAATTTGATGACATTTGAAGCTTTCCTATACAGGACAGTATTGGGGAACAATTGGCATTTTCTTTCGTATATATTTGTGCCGTTATTTTTGTTTTCAATAAAGGGAAGCTTAGTCCTATAAATTTTCCACTCTGCCCAGAGTTCTTGGAAGGGCTGGATCCACTATGTAGATCTGTATTAGGAAGCTTTACCTTGCATATTCGCGAGAGGCTAATTTAACCCTACTCTGGGACATTTGGTGACAACCCTTGTCCTTTCCTGATCAATATTAGAAAGAAACTTTCAGAGAATTTGTTTTATTCTAATTTTTTTGCCTTACTGACCATCATCCTTTGTTCTTTAAATTATTCAGAGAAATATAATCTTATGCTTATTTTTTGTTCCATGTAACTATGAGCATGATGATATGCTTTTAAAATTTGTTGTCGGACATGATGATATGCTTTTAAAATTTGTTGCCAACAGTACTCCATAGTGCACCCAGAAACAATTTGTTCATCCCTCCCAACTGTGCTGAATGTTATTGATTACCAGAAGCCACTTGATCTTCTGGGTTCAGAATGTGTACTGTCAGAAGGACAATTGAAACAACAAATGTCTTCTTTGGATGTTCCTGAACAAAAGCAAGATGGGAACTCAGTATCTGGTGATCCTGAGAAGCATTCTCCAAATAACCAATGCAGAGGGGGGCACCTGAAATCTAAGCCAGTTGCAGATGATCCAGGAGTGCTTTTTACCGTTACGTGACCTTATTCTTGATGCACAAAAGCCCAAGGTAAATATTATCGAGAAGCAGTCGTAGTCATCTCCTCAAATTCAAGTTGCAGGTCAAGGAAGGCACAAGGAACCAACAATGTTTAAAAACAGAGCTATGTTAGCTCCTGAGAATGTTCATAATGATCAACCGCTACATGGAAATCAAGGATATGAGAATCCAGTATCTGGGAATGTTGAGCATCGTCCAGCTAAGCGTCCCAGAGGAAGGCCCCGTAAGTCAGAGACTGATGCAAACAACCCAAGGGAGTATAGTCGTGGCAGAGGCAGAGGTAGAGGCAGAGGTACTGGTAGAGGTCTAGGTCGAGGTCGAGGTAGAGGTAGAGGTCATGGTCGGGGAAGGCCTCGTAAAATAGATCAAGATGCAAATCATTCTGAGCAGCAATTGCAAACGGATGATCAAGATCAGCAGAATTCTAGTGGTAGGGGTAGAGGTAGAGGTAGAGGCATCAGCGGAGGCATAGGTGATGGTGTAGGTCGAGGTAGAGGAAAGGGGAGTGGTAGGGGGAGAGGGAGGCCTCGGAAAATAAAGCTAGACACAAACACAAACCAATGTGAGGAGCAGTTACAATCACAAGATCATGCTAAAGGTCTGGTTAAATCAAGGTTTGGTTTCAGAATCAAAACCTAAATCACAAGAGGCCTCTAAACCTGATTTCGGATACGAACCAGAGGCACTGGTTGAGACTCAATTACAAGCACCTGAACCCCAGGATAATATGGCCTCTTAAACCAGATCCAAGGCAGTCCTAGCTGCCCCTCTATGCTTAGCAACCTCTATGAGGTTGGAACTTGGAACCATGGACTTTCTCTAACAAGTCTCTCACTTTTCGACCCAACTTAGGCGCTGGAACAGTCTTTGCCTTCCTTTTTCTCGACAAAGCAGATCCTGATTGATTTTGCATGTGAATGGAAGTTTGGAATATGAAGTTAACTCAGAAGCAATTTTCTTGTGGGATCTGGAGTTTGTCATTCTTGTAGCTGCAGTAGATATTTCAATTAGAGTTTATGGAGTATCACAGTTTATTTCAATCATTTTGTTCCTTGTTTTTTTTTTTTTTGTGGTAACTTATCCGCATGGTGGATTGTTGATTGTTAGATATTAGATAACAAAACAAAAGTCAATTGTTCGAATTATTATCCTAGGTGCAAATTGATTGATGTGCGTTTTCATGATCATGATATAATTCGAAAAGCAACAGATGTTATGTGCAAATTGATTGTTCGAATAGTTATTCTTCTAGTATTTTATTTTGGGATGAAGCTACTAACACCTATTTAGGGGTGATAATTGATAGGATAGGATAAATTTAGTCCCTATTCTCTTTTATGATGCAAAAGCTCATATAATTTTTTTTTATGATATATGAGCTATAAATGGATATTTAAAAAGTTTCTCATTTGGTGTGCTCTTAGATAAGAGACTAATAATTTTTTTCTTCCAAAACTAATTCATATAGTATTTTCATAAATAGAATTTTATCCTTCAAAAATTTGGATGACTAGACCGACATTAGATTCATGGACACGGATTCCATGCGCCGTGCGTGTTTAGCTGACCAGTGCGCATAACACTTATCTTTGGTTGACCGGTGCGCCTGTTGACGAGGGCCATCGGATCTTTTTTTTTTTATCCAACAGTAGAGATTACCCTGTTACTTGTCTCTTTTGATTGGCTAGTGAATACCTTTTGCTGGTTTTGTGTCAGAAGGGTCACTTTAAAAAATTTGATTTCTTGGTGGTTATTGTTGTTAGATCTAAAATCTATCTGGGTTAATATAGCAAAAATTTATGAATTTGTAAGCTAAAATTAATTAGAGTTAAGTATTATGTTTTATGTTAAACTAAATGACGATGAAGTAGTTAAGTATTATGTTTTATGTTAAACTAACTGACGATGAAGTTGGACTGGGAAGGAGATGCGTCTTGGACGTTGTCTGTCGCCTAGAATAAACGCTTTGATGTTTCTGTTTCCGTCACTGACCATCATTCGAGTTGCAGAAAGTTTTCCCCCACGGAATCACAGTGCAAAGTTGTCGACTCTGTGAATGGCGAATCTGCCGCAATTCATGCATTCGGAGGATGACGCAATGTTAGTGTCATCACCGGAATGGGACTCGATCCCCAATGGATGACAAGGAGTGTTATTTTGGGTAGATGTTTGGCTTTTCCGGAGACGTTCAACAACAAAGGATCGAAGCAGCATGGAGATGGTGGGTGAGAGACTGATGAAGGAGAGGCTGAAGATATTTCGGGTCGGACGGGTCATTTTGGCACAAGTTGGGTTGGACTTGGTTGCATCCAATACCTATATGAAAAAAACAATGGACCTGCATAGTATCTTTTTTTTTAAATGGAGATGTATGTTTTTTCTGAAATGAATGTTGTGCTCATGGGTTGGGTTATTAATAATGTTATTAAAACTAGACCAATCCTTTAGTATGGTCCAAAAAAAAACCTCACATGCCTGAACAAAGAAGAGAAAAACCAAAATAGTTATTGCATGTATAATTATTAGTTAGAACAATTTAACAGCAGTATTAAATTACTGTCGGATATGATAATTAAATATTCTATAAAACCAACTTAGCTGATTAATGCAAGATTTTATGATGTGTGCACTAAAATTGATGATAGTGTATAAAATGAATAAAAAATTTGAATAATGAACATGTATATATGTACCAATTGAATATGGAATTGTATTCATACAATATAATTGGTTTAGAGATTCTTTAGTTGTCATTAAAAATTTAGCATTTGGAAAGGATTTTTAAAGATTTATTATTATTTAATTGCACTAATTGGTTTATTATAACCTCAGAGAGAAGTACTTTGAAATTTGTTTAAACCAGCCCCTTTGTATTCTTTGTTGATCCAAGAAATTTAAATGAAAAGATGTTTCTCTTTTGTAATTGGACATAATATTAGGATATGCTAAAAAAGATAATATGATGACATTCCTTTGTTTGATTATCTAGTGTAAAATGATGGTATGTTAAAAAATATATAATTTTTATTGGGAGGAACCCGTAAATATTCTTGCAATCAAACGCGTTGCTTATGCTAATGTAGGACACGACACAATGTTAATAGTTAACCGCATATGGATTAAACAATGTGAAACGAATATATACTGACTACTCCGCATAGAATATTAATCTTCCGAATCAAAATGAAAATAACAAAAAGTTTATTCTTTCTTGTTGTGGTGTAATAAACAAGTTTATGATAACGCACACGTAAATTGTTGCCGATATGCGTTAACCGCTTACATGACTTTAGACGTATGTTTTATATTGGTTGATTTATAAATAGAGGTCTGAGTTATGAGTAATTTAAAACAATTCAAGATAAACAGACTTTAAGAACGAACCGATGAAAGTAGATATAATTATCGTGACCGAGTTTTAAGTAGCATTCCTGAAAATCAAAAGGGTGACTAAACAAACTAAGCAAATAAATTGTTCATATTGGCCTCGACGGAAAACAACATAACATAAACATATCAAAATATGCACCAAGTCAAATACCTCCGACACCATCTTGATTCTGCCCGGCGGGCTCCTGATCATTGCAGCTATGTGACGTCTGCTTCGCTTGAACACTAGCCCCACCGAGCAAGACTTTATGCTTGTCTTCCAAGGCATCGACCTTGTGTGCCAGTTCACACCACTTTGCCACCTCATGCTATTCCCGTTGACGAAGCTTGGCGATCTGTGCCATCAATTCATTTGCTTTGTCATCCATTTGGCAAACTGTCATTTCATTCTTGTGCCGCACCATGCGCAACATCATTTCCAGCAGTCGCAGTGCCTTCTCCCCTTCCTCCACTTGCATCTCCTTTGCTTTCAACTTGACGTCGACAGTTAACTGCCCCACCTTCACCACTCTGAGTTGTTCTGTGGTTGTTTGAAGTTTAGCCTTCAAATTCTCCTCCCTTTTGACTAATGCGGTCTCAACCAGGTCACAGTCTGTGTATTTTTCATCTCTACGGATGATGTCGATCAGATCGGCGATCAATAGTTCTGTGAGGACGTCAGCACTAATGTTGTGGTCCATGACAGATTTCTGCGACATTCTCTCAGAAGAAGACGGCGATGCGAGGCCAACAACGACGACGCTTCAATTAACAATTCTGCTTCTGGCGACGACGGTTCTCCTCGGGGTGGGTCGATGTCAGGCGCGCGACGTCGATTCTACCTTCTGAGGTGACGTTGAGAGTGAGAAGTGGAATCCACGAGAGGAGATAAGTGTGACAGAGAGAAGGAGAGGGAGAAGAAGAGTTAGAGAGTTGAGAGAAGGAGTGACGTCAGAGAAGAACTGAAGAAGGGTTAGGAGAGATGGGGTTTGTCCATATATATATATATAGGTGATACGTGTGTGTGTATATATATATATATATATAGGTGATATTTTTTACATTTCTTATGTATTTACTGTGCATTACTAGTGGAAAGTTGTTTTGTATTTTTTTTTGTAATTAGCATGTTTTAATTTTTTTTAATCTAACATTTAAGTTTTCAAAATATAAAATAATCTCTTTTAACATGTGTAAATATTTTTTTATCTTTTATTTTTGGAAAAATAAAAGATTAATTTAAACTACGTCGGTGAACAATAAAAAAGCAAAACATGACAGTTATTTTGTGAGTAATTAAAATAAACAATTAAAGTATGAAAAATAGAACATTAAAGTCGATTAAACCATTCAGTAGATGAACAGTCGAACAAAAGCATTAAATTATTGATTTATTAAACCAAAGTAGTTAAATAGGATAGAACAAAAGTATTATGTGCTCATGGGAGTAGCTAAATAGGATAGATATGACACGTTTTTAATTAATATAATATATACTATTGTGATAAGTTTAAATTATAATAATATAATATTCCGTGCTTTTATTAATATCTGTTTTACCTAGAAGCATCGGTAAAGGAACAAAATGTCTAGGAAAACGTGTACCCCCTAATGCCAGTATATTTAAAAGGAAAATGCTAGGAGTGTCCATTAAAAATTTTAAAAAGATATAATAGGGACAAACTGAACGCATCTTTGGCGGTCATCTCTCCCCTTGATATTCTCTAATAATCCCCCACTAAGTTCTTGCAAATGGCTGGAACTTCCACGAGGAACAGAAAAAAAGGGAACGTATTCGTCGAGTACGAATGTCCGCTGCATCTTTTTCCTCGTGACATATGGTTGAGGATTGCCACGATGGTTGCATCGAATTCGATTTAGAATTTGTTCAACATGCAGGCGACTTGCAAGGTGTATCTGGATGCAGCAAATTCTGATGCTGTATACAAGCATGCGATGATGTGGTATATACCGTTAATGTCCTTTTTATTTTACTTTGACCAGCCTGAAAGGAGGTTCCTTGATCGCAACGTGGAAGCAGAAAATTCGGATTCTATACTCTGACAGGGGTTGACAGAGTATTTCTGGATTTTCTGCTGTGACCTTGGAATGGACCTTCTTGCTCGGGCCTCAATGGAGGGCAGCGTTGAAGCCGGTTACTTATGTGCCATGCTGCTACTGTGTGATCATAAAGACGAAGTACAAAGGGATGTTGAAATGTTTGAAGTTATCCGTACTTATGGGGAGGTTGAAAGGTGCAGGGAGGTGTTCAGGGATATTTTCTAGGAGCAGTGGGTGGATGAGGGACCTTCAGATTCGGGACAGCCCATGGCTTGTCGGTCCACCAATTGCACTACCCGCGGGACCATGGGTGATGTGCAGGATGTGTCCGTTATCTCATGTGTGCACTACCTGGATGATTACAAGGTCAGGGTCTTCTTTGAAATGTTTACATTTTCATGAACGTGGCTGTTTACCACTCTTAGTAATCTGCCCCTGAATATGTTGTTGGGAATTTATGTTTATGTTATCTGCCAATTCAATAGCTAGCAATGTATGCTGTTTTGTTATGAACGATTATCCTTCCTTAACATGTAGACGATGTTTTGATTGTGTACTTACTTTTGTCTGTGAAAAAATATCAGTTTGATCTGGTAAATTGACATGATTAAAATGCATGGTTGTTCATTGTCAATCGAAAAAATCTTTTATAACTTAGTTTATATTGGTAACCAGCCGTAAACTAACTATTGAACTAATTAATATAATGGACATATACAAATTAATAGATTTATAAATAAACATTTATGCCAGGATTGAAAATCTCTCTATTCAAAGTATATCGACTACGATGGATAGCATAGTACAAGCAATAAATACATATCCTAGAACCTAGGCCTAATTATGCCTTCATGTGGGATGCGTTCCTATGGAGTGGGATTTGACAACAATTTTTATATTACTGATGTGATGGTTGAATAGACAAATGAGTGTTTAATTAACCTTTTGATATCCTTTTTATCTTGGAATTGTGTAATAATTTAGGATGTAATAGTAATTTTAGATAGAATTGGTAACTTAGAAAGGTAATAGGAAGTGATGAAAAGGGATAATTTAAGCATTCGGAATGAAAATTTATTTTATAAATAAGTATTGAATATGAAATGAGAAACACACGAATTACAATTTTTTCGGAAAAAGAAAATGTTGGTATCAACAAATATCAACAGTATGTTTACTATCGATATATGAACAACCCTAAACCGCGATGCACAAAATGTCTTTTCAAACCAAAATTATGCCAACCTCAAAATACGCATTTTATGTATGTTTAAAAAAGATATAACATATTTTATACAAACAGAAATACTGTACATAATATGTGTTTACTTAGGAGTGTTCGACTGAAAAAAAAAAGTAGCAAACATTGCATGCATGGCTTACTCATCAGTGTTCGGATGAAGAAAAACATCAAATATTCTATGTATGACCTTGGTCAACTTTTTCAAATTCTCCCAGTGGTCAAAGTTTGTGGGGATTTATTATTATACAATGAATTTGAATAGCTTGCCACTTCGGTTGATATTAAATATATTGAAATTTTAGTAATTCATTTCATTCGACTATTGAACAACATATAAAAAAGAGAGAAATAAGCAACTGGCATAAAACTTGTCTGACGATATATATAATTACAGAACACATATATTAGAAAAATAAGAATTATCTTGCATAATAAAAGGAAAGCTGAACCTAATCCTAGTAGAAGAGGTTGACAAACAGTATCAACTCATAGTCGGCGCGACAATGTATGCGCAGAACATGAGAAGCACCTCCATCACCATCGTTTACGTGCCACTCTCTTCCATGGCATTGATAGTGGTAAATAGCACCCATGTTGCCACGGCTTGGACATGTATGCGAAACACAGACTTGATTTTCTCCATTTCGTATAGGCACACGACGTTGAGTTGTTCGCGAATGTTTAATAACTTCTCGGAACCCCACTTTGCAGATTGTTAGTGCATCGGATTCCTCAAGTACACGAAATGTTTCGATTCCCTTTTTCTTCGCATCGTCGTTGTTGTTACAAAGCATCAGCATCATTGAAAATGCGTATTGGGTGGCCACATGGCCGTGGGCTACAGTAGTGTGCCGCATTTTCATCCCCGCATGACGACGCTATCGAATGAAGAGCTCTTCCACATCGGCCCGAAATAGAATGTCCAGGTGTTCGCTCTGCGTGCATTGCTGTAAGAAGTTTTTTGCCTACTGGTCTCGACGATACGAGCTCCACCAAATTTGCTGTGTATATGGAATCGAGGCGCGTTGATACATAATATCCTCCTCCCCTGCATTGCGCGCAGCGGTACACGACATCCTGAGACTGTACAAGTCCTAATGATGAATGTCTGGTAGGGGAATGAAAGGGGAAATTGGTATAGGGAGGTGAATACACAACGAACCAATTAGTTCTACCAAGGGTTGTTGTTTATGGTATCTTTATAGGCACTCGGCGCCGTATCAGAAGGTGTCACATCGATTGTGTCCCGTGACCTCTTCACTCCCCCTTACACGTGACTTCTTTAGCAAGCATGTCTCTTTGTTTTCTCTTTTTTTATTTTCTAGTGCGAATACTCTTAAATAATAATTTAATATCATGTATGTATATGTAAAAATGAACAATGTAAAAGGTGATACCTATTTACTAAAAAAGGTTATAAATCAATATTTAATTAACAAAATATATAAAGAAATAATATTTAAAAAATTAAAATGTACTACAAAATGCAAGTTAGACAACGATACCTAAGCTGTTGTAAAATAAATTATGGAGAAATGGTACCCAATTCTTACTCAGTGAAAGTTTTCTCTTTTTATTTATTTCGAATTTATGATTGAGCCTTTTAGGGTCCTTTTCTTTTTCATTTGTTCGTTTTAGTTTTCTGGTTTTAGTTATTTTTGTATTGTTATATCTAATTAGTATAGGTATGAATAGGCATAGACCTACCTATTCATTTGCCCCCTTTAAATTTATGTTTTTAGAGAAAAAAGTATCTATATATATGTCTTTGTTGTGATGTGTATTTGTTCCTATATTAAAAAAAATTATTTATGCGTTAAAAATTTTTAGGGTGTTTGCTGTTATTTAGGGTGATTATTTGTTGCTATTTTTTAATTTTATAATTTTTGTTGATTGATTTTTTGATTTTTCGTTGCTGTTTTCTAATGTCATCAAATTAAATGAATTAATACCCATGGAAGAAAAAGCAACCTTGACAAGCCATTGCAAGAAACACCTTGACAACCATGAACCCTCGTCACTCTCAAAATTTGATCCAAAAGCCTATGAGGGAATGTTTGTTGGATACTCCACCACCAGCAAAGCTTATAGAATTTACCTCAAAGATCATAGGACCATAAAGGAATCCATACACGTTTCTTTTTGTGATACTAATGCAATTCTCAGTGCTCTTTTAGATGATGATACAGGAAGTGAAGCTAACATGAACCATCAATCAAGTCAAGAAAACCCAGCTGCTGTCCCAAATGAAGAATCTGTCTGCCCAAATTTGTTTCATCAGGATGGAGGAGACATTTCTGTTTTGTCTCCTGAGCCAGTAAGAGAATCTAGAATAGAACAACCGGTAAAAGCTCATCAAAGCTCAACCTTACTCCAAAAACCAAGAGAATGGAAGTCTATGAGGGGTTATCCCCATGATTTTATCATAGGTGACCATTCCCAAGGAGTAACAACAAGATCCTCCTCTAAGAAGCAAGCCGAACCAAGCAATGTTGCTTTCTTATCCCAAATGGAGCCTCACAATGTGAAGCAAGCTCTTGAAGACCCCTCTTGGGTCAAAGCCATGGAAGAGGAGCTAGCTCAATTTGAAAAGAATGAGGTTTGGACACTTAGCTTGTACCTAATCCAAATGGTAAAAAGATAACGGGTACTAAGTGGATATTCAAAAATAAATTAGGTGAGGATGGAAGTGTTGTTCGTAACAAGGCTAGATTAGTGGCCCAAGGTTACGATCAAGAAGAGGGTATAGATTTTGATGAGTCTTTTGCCCCGGTAGCAAGAATGGAAGCAATTAGGTTGCTTCTTGCCTATGCTGCCCACAAGGGCTTTAAAATGTTCTAAATGGATGTCAAATGTGCTTTCCTTAATGGATTTATAAATAGAGAAGTATTTGTGGCTCAACCCCCCGGTTTTGAAAGAAAGGAATTTCCAAATCATGTTTTTAAGCTTTCTAAGGCTCTTTATGGCCTAAGGCAAGCTCCAAGAGCTTGGTACGAAAGGCTTAGTACTTTCTTATTGAAAAATCAATTTCAAAGGGGAACCACCGATACAACTTTATTTATAAAAGTATCAAATGATGATATTCTTCTTGTTCAATTTTATGTGGATGATATAGTGTTTGGATCGGCCAATGAATCATTATGTGAAGAGTTTGGAAAACTCATGACTAGTGAGTTTGAAATGAGTTTAATGAGAGAATTAACATTCTTTCTTGGTCTCCAAATTAACCAAACTCCTAGTGGCATTTTTATTCACCAAGGAAAATATGCTAAAGAATTAATCAAGAAATTTGGCCTAGAAAATTCCAAACCTATGGGAACTCCAATGCATCCAAATACTAAACTTGAAAAAGATGAAAACGGTAAAGATGTGGATGAAACATGGTATAGGGGAATAATTGGCTCACTCATGTATCTTACATCCTCTAGACCGGATATTGTTCAAAGTGTGGGTGTATGTTCAAGATTTCAATCTCACCCAAAAGAATCCCATCTTTCAGCCGTAAAAAGAATCATTAGATACATTAAGGGAACTTGTGATTATGGCTTATGGTATCCTAGAACTAATGACTTTTGTGCAGTAGGATTTTGTGATGCAGATTATGCGGGAGATCGGGTGGATAGAAGGAGCACCTCTGGAATGTGTTGCTTCCTAGGAAGCTCACTTAACATGTGGTCAAGCAAGAAACAAGCCACAATTGCTCTATCCACAACTGAAGCTGAATATATATCTGTCTCTGCGTGTTGTTCACAATTAATTTGGTTGAAAACTCTGTTGGAGGATTACAAATTGAAAATCAATAGCATGCCCTTATTTTGTGACAATATGAGTGCAATAAACATTTCAAAAAATCCTGTTCTGCACTCTAGAACCAAGCACATTGAAGTGAGATATCATTTTATTAGAGAACATGTGCAAAAGGGAACTATTGATATTCAATTTGTAAAATCTGAAGAACAACTTGCAGACATTTTTACTAAACCCTTGTGTGAAAACAGATTCTGTTCTCTAAGAAACATTTTGGGAATGTTAGAATTAAATTCTGTTGATAATTTGTGAATTTTCTAATTCTGTTTGGTTTTATCTCGTAGGAAGGGAGGAGACAAATTTAAGGACGTGAAGAACAGGCCATGATACAGGGGAAGACTGAACTGATGTTAATGATCTTGAGCCCCACCAAATCCTCTTTGACCTTATCCATGACTCTGGCTGTTTTGAATTTCTTTTTGTTTTAAAAATAATACTTTTTGAGAAGTTGTCACATCATATCTTGTAGGAAGGAGTTATTGTCAAATCATAATCCCTTCTTCCACCTTTTCCCTTGATTCTAGGAGCAAACCTCTCATTTTAAATTTTAAAATTCCTTCCTTGTTGATAACCGCGCCACTTAATGGTCATTACTCACTTAACCCTCTCTCTCCACTCAGCATTTAATGCTCCCATAACCTCCCACCTCTCTCCAATTGGAAATGGATCCTCTCTATTTTTTTTCCACTAGAGAGAATAAAGTGTGATCTCTCACCTTTAATTCTATAAGTGGGACCAGAAATTAATAAGAGAGAGAGAACAATTAATGGTGAGATCAAATACTGGACGCTATCCAGTTTTTTCCCACTGGAGAGGATCCACGCCCCTCTCCAATCTCGTCGGCCACTCTTTCATCTTCCCTCTCTATTCTTCATTTTCATATCATGAAAAAGAAAGTGGCTCCTAAAAGAAGTAGCCGAACTCCTCTACCCAAAAATCCTCCATTTTCTTTTACTCCTCAAACACATACTCACCTTCACATACACTCTACATCTTCTTCATCTCCTTCACCTTCTTCTAAGCAAACCGAAACCATGAGAAGAAAGGTTATTGCTCAGAAAACTTCATCCAAAAAGAATATTGGAAAGGATACAGAACCGGTTGTAGAAGAAGAAGAGGAGTCTCAATCTTCTCTACCCCATTCACCACCAAGGAACTCAACCCCTCACTCCTCTGGAGGTCGCAACTCTCAACGCACAACAGGCTACACTCTGCGCAACACACGGGAACCACCAAATTTGGAATCTCTAGACTTCAAAAACAAGTTTAACAAGGGGAATTCACACTTTGATCCGAGCAGATTCAACTCCTGTGCTTCGTATGAATTTCATAAACAAGTTCTGGCCAAAGGTCACCTTTGTGACTCTCACCTAGTAAACTTGGAAGCACTAACTGCAAAAGGCCTCAACTTTGCCACACTGTTTGATAACCTGAAGTGGACTCCTTTGTTTCATATTCAGAAGCCTATGTATCCAGTTCTGGTGCACGAGTTCTATGCAAACATTTTGTATCTTGACGGAGCAATCCACTCATATGTTAAGAAGGTTCACATGACTCTGAATAGAGAAACCATCAGCGCTGCATTGGGGTACACTGATGAGGGAGCAACTGCCTACATGACTGGAAAGTGGGATTCATAGGTTGCGGTCACATATCAGATTGCTTTGAATCGAACCTGTGAAAACTTCTCTGCCCTGGATGGGACGGTCTTGACACACAAAGCTCTTGGACCTGTAAGAGCGCTCCTTCACCGAATTATAAATCACATCTAAATGCCTCAAAGTGGTTCCTTCCAAAGAGTAACTATTTGTGATACTTTAGTTCTTTTTGCAATCCTTACTTCCTCTCCTATTTCATTTGCCTATTTGATGGTGCGACACATGTGGGATTGTATTTGCAGCGACAAAAAGGCAAATATGCCTTATGGCATCTTTCTTACATGCATATTTGAACACTTTCATGTTGATTTAACTAATGAGCATGTAGAAAACAAAGTTTTCATCATCAAAGGAGGAGGAGTCACTGGATCCGTAAAAAGCACCAAAGGGAAATGCTCCATGCCCTCTGAACCATCTGAAAGTGATCTTGAGAGTTGTCCACATGAGCCAACAAAGGTTGCGGATTCCATCAAGGACGTACTCACTGAGTTCTCAAATATGTCAAATCTAATGGTGCAATCATATAAAACAGCTCTCAAGCAAGCATATGAGAATGAGAAAGCTTGGATTAAGTGCCAGGAAAGAGTTAACCTGCTACTAAAGAGTTTTGAAAAGGAAATGGCTACAGAGGAGGATAATGAATCTCTTGGCTCAGATTTTAACCTCTCTGATGATTGATCTATTTGTCACTTTTTGAACCCTATTTCTGTTTTGTTATTTTGGTATTCTGTATGCACTTGGATACTCTGAACTATTATGTTTTGATAAAAACAAATATTATGCTGTTGGTATGTTATTTTCACTTGTTTTGCAGGTTCCCCCATTGATGACAAAAGGGGGAGGAAAGTTAGAAAAATTAAAAAACAGAGGCTGAAATCTATTTGATTCATGATCATTCCTGTGCATATGTTTCAATCTTATTTGTCATGTTTTTTTATATAAGCAATGATTGCTCTGATTTGTGTTGTGCCATGCTCTGAATTTGGTTGTGACAATTTTAATTTGGCCATAACATCCTGATTTACCATGTTTTGTTTTTGGAAGTAATATTTTGATTAGGCATTAATAATTTTTTGATGTAAGTTTCTGCCAATTATTGTGGAAAATTGTTATTTTAATTAGCAAATTTTTCTTGGCAGGAATCGATTTTTAACAAAAACTGTTTTGGATTTTTTGAAGTATGTTGAGTTTTGAAATGTACTCTGAAAAGTACTCAAGCATGATTTATTTTTGTTGTTTTATATTGAGCAGAAAATCATTTATATGATAACAAAACAGGTTGTGATTATCATGTTAGTTCTGCTCATAAATCAAGCTGTTCAACATGACTTAATATTCCATGTGTTGAATACATTGTGGCTATATGCTTGATTTTAAATGTTACAGGTTTTGCTTCCCTTGGTAAAATGGCATATATTTAGGGAGAGCTATGTAACAATTGGAAAGGGGGAGGATTCCAAAATCATCGAAGGGAGTACTTTTAATCCTACTCTTTTTCATTTCAATTTTTAAAAATGTTTGTCATCAAGGGGGAGATTGATGAGTTTGGAAAACTCCAAATTAATATGATGATCAAATATTATTAAAATAATTAATTACAAAATTATTAATTTGAACTTCAATTCACATTTAATAATTAATAATTTTGTTACTTGCAGATTGTGGTTTGGGCCAAAAAAATTAGCAAGCCCAATGTGAATCTAATATTCAGCCTTGATACAAAAATGTTTTAATTGTTATGGCTGAACCAATATTTTGTTGATTGGGCCAGAATTTTGGTAAGCAAGCCCAAAAATAAAATCTTCGTGCAAGACCAACTAGCTTGGTCCGAAATTAATAAAGAGAGAAAGCAAAGGTTGTATGCTTTCAACAGATCCCACTTTCATCATTTGATGGATTTCAAATTTTGATTAAATGAATTTAATGCAGACATTGGAAACAGGAAAGAGAAAGTGGAAATTGATTTGATGGCCTTTAATGTATTACACATTACTAGGCATGGGTTTTGGAAACTTAATTCATTTTTATTTCCTCTCTTAATTCTTTTGAAATCTTTTCTGCATTCTCTCTCTTCTCTTTTTTCTCTGTTCATTTGTCACTTCACAGGAAAGATGGAAGCAAAAACAAGCTATCAGAAGAAAGAAGAAGAAGCTAGGAGCAAGCATGAAGCCATTGTAATGATGGCGTTAAGAAAAAGAAGATCCACAGTAGGGTGTGGCTGAGATCTTTGCCACTTATGGTAAGAAGTGGTGAGGAAGCCTCAAGCTCTCCATACCCGAAAATGGAAGGAGATCTAACTCGGTCAAAGAAGAAGATCCCAAAGGCATGGCTCGTCTCTACTTTTGATCAACCATCACAGAAGGTAGCTACTGTAGCTACGTGAAGGAAGAGGCAGAAGATAGAGCAGATGGAGCTGTCAAGCATCAAGAACTCATCAAGGGCCAGGAATCCTTCTTGGGATGCAAGTCAAGATGGAAGGCCCGGATTGATGAAGCTTGGTGAGAAGGGATGAAGATGAGGTAATTGCATGTTGGTTTCTACATTCGATTCTCTCTCTTCTCTCTCTGGCCGAACCGATTTTGGTTGAAGAAGAAGAAGTTTAGCTCGGTTCAACCGTTTCAACCTTGGAGGCTTTCCCTTCTATAATAAGGGTGAACAGCCAAGGCTTGAAGCAAGGAGAAAAGAGTAAAAATCACAGAGTTCTCATAGCTACCCAAGCTAACAAAAGTTCTTCTCCTTCAATGTTTTTCATGTTGTATTTTTCTGTTTAGTTTTGTCTGTCTTGAATCTCATGGAAAAAGGCAAACAGTGAGGTTTGTATGAAAAAGCCATAGAGCGGAAAAAG
This sequence comes from Arachis ipaensis, assembly GCF_000816755.2. NCBI lineage: Eukaryota > Viridiplantae > Streptophyta > Magnoliopsida > Fabales > Fabaceae > Arachis > Arachis ipaensis. Next base: position 30,191,955 of record NC_029789.2, read on the forward strand.
GCAGAGTATACAAAATTAAAAGAAAAAGCCATAGATGTCCTAGAGGTCCTTTGTACATCTGTGTTGTGTTTCATGATTCTGTGGGAATTTTCTTGCAAGTTGGGTTAGCACTTAGCAGTTGAAAGATTGATAAGTGACCAAGTCAATTTCAGGATTGAGGATAAATTCTGGACTTGTCCCAGATAGGAAGGGTAGTTCCTAGGGAGAATTTTTTTCTGTAATCTGTTTGATTATAGTGAAATTTCATCATTGTTGTGATGGAGACTGGATGTAGGCTGCACTGCACTTAGCAGCTGAACCAGGATACTTCTGGGTGTGATTCACTCTCTCTACTCTACTCAAATTCTGATTCTGTTCGAAGGAGACAAAATTAAAAAATATCTCATCATTGGTTAGAGACAAAAAGAAAATGTCTCTTGACTAGTGACGAGACAAAAAGCAGAAATATCTCCTTAAGCGTTTTAAAAGGGCAGTAAGATTTACTCAGCAAAAAGGGGCTAAGATTCAACCCCCCTGATAAACCCCAATTTTGTGGTTTATCTTGTGCTTAATTCGGGGGATTTTATCACCTTTTCTCACATTTATTCAATGAAATAGCATAGTTTTCCAATTCTCCCTTGATTTGTGCTTAAATGTGAAAACATGCTTTTTAGGCCTTAAAATAGCTAAATTCAATTCACTTTAATTCCATTCGATGCCTTGATATGTTTGTTGAGTGATTTCAGTTCATAAGGCAAGTATTGGATGGAAGAAGTAAGGAGAAAAGCATGCAAAGTGGGAGAACTCATGAAGAAATGAAGGAACCGTAAAGCTGTCAAGCCTGACCTCTTTGCACTCAATCGATCATAACTTGAGCTACCGAGGTCCAAATGAGGCATTTCTAGTTGTGTTGGAAAGCTAACATCTGGGGCTTCGAAATGATATAAAATTTTTCATATGTTGCTTCGCGTTACGCGCCATGTATGCATGCACGCCGATGCTGCTCGTGGCCCACTAAAGATGAAATCGCTGGAGGCGATTTCTGAAGCACTTTGGGCCCAACCCAACTCATTTCTGATGCTATTTCATGCAGAATTCATGCTTGGGCAAAGGGGGAGCAATTGTTTGTAGTTTTGGCATCATGTAGGTTAGTTTCTAAAGAGAGAAGCTCCCTCTTCTCTCTAGAATTAGGTTAAGTTAGCTTAATTCCATCTTAGATCTAGGTTTTGATTATTGTTATCATCTTGTTTTCTTTACAATTTCATGCTTCTACACTTGATTCTTCTTAGTTATTTTGTCAATTTTATTTTTATGTCTCTTTCATGTTTATGAATGCTCATGTTGGATTTTGTTTACCTTGAATAAAATTTAATGTTTGATGTTCTTTTTTATTGAGGATTGAGTTGTTGATTCACTTTCCTTGCAATTGGTAGTTTGTAGATTTTGTTAATTCTTACATTTTATGATGTTTACTTTTCTTGCACTCTAGGTGTTTGATATAATGTTTCCTTTAGTTCTTGAGTAGTTTCCTTCACTCTTGGCCTAGGCTAAGGGAATTGGGTGACCTTGAGTCATTGGGTCTCAATAATTTGGTGATTTGAGAACCCTTGGTTATCAATTTGATATCCATTGACACTAACCCACTACTAATCTAATTAGTAGATAGGTTGGGACTTATGGGTTGATGTGATCAAAGCCATTTGACGTACTTCAAATCTAGGAGTAGATATTACGTACTTAAGGCTTTAGGAAGTAGACTTAATGAGCTTGGTTCCTCATAATTATCAATATTTGGTTTGTGGACAAGGATGGTGATCTTAATTACCTATGCCTAGCCAAGAGTTCTTTTCCTTTATTTTATTAAGTTCTTATCATTTACTTTCTTGCCATTTATTTTCTTGCAAAAATATAAAATCAAACCCCCTTGCATACTCATAGCTAATAATTGAGCACTTCATTGCAATTCCTTGTGAGACGACCCGGAGTTCAAATACTTCGGTTAATACTTATTTGGGGTTTGTTACTTGTGACAAAACTATATTTTAATTTGATGTGAGGATTGACTATTGGTTTGGACTATACTAACAACGGAATTATTTTGTGGAATTCCGAATCGGTAAAGATCCTTGTATCACCCCCCTTCTCTTAGCCACTGATAACCATCATTTTCCATACCAAGAAAAGAAAGGATCCACCTCTGTCAGAGAGGAAGATCTCGTTTGCAAAAGTTCACTTCTATTTTTGTTCATCAAGGAAAGAAGGTAGCCACCGAGCTACTGATAAATCCCATTTTTAGGGTTTATCTTGTGCTTAATTTAGTGGATTTTATCCATTATTCTCACACTTATTCATTAAATTCGCATGTTTTACATTTTTCTTCCTAATTTTGTGCTTTGATTGAAAACATGCTTCTTTGGCCTTAAATTTGTTAATTTTAATTCTCTCTTATTACCATTCGATGTCGTGATATGTGTGTTAAGTGTTTTCAAGTTTTATAGGGCAGGAATGGCTTAGAGGATGGATAAGAAGCATGAAAAAGTGGAAGGAACACAAGAAATTGAAGTTTTGAGAAGCTGGCAGTGATGCGCACGCATGGACGACACGTATGCGTGACAGGTGCAGGAGACAAGAGACACGCACGCGTGGATGACGTGTACGTGTGACCAGGATTTCGTTTAGTGACGCGTACGTGTGACTGACACGTACGCGTGACGAGCGTCACATGCTGCAATTTACAGAAAATGCTGGGGGCGATTTCTGGGCTGCTTTGGACCCAGTTTCAGGCCCGAAAATACTGATTAGAGGCTGCAGAGTGGAGCTGGAAGGGGGGAGTGATTCATTCAACATTCATTTACATAATTTTAGGTTTAGATGTAGTTTTCTAGAGAGAGAGGCTCTCTCCTCTCTCTAGGTTTTTAGGGTTCTTTGTCTTGTTTCTTCTCAATCTCAGAATTCTACCTTGCTTTAATTTAGGTTTCTTCTACTCTTATTTGTTCTAGTAATTTAGGTTTCATGTTTCTTATGGTTCAATTGCCTTGTTATTGTTATTTCCTTGCTTTGGTTAGTCTTAGATTTTGCTATGTCTTGTTAGTTTTCTCTGTTTTTATTTTATGCCTTCCAAGTGTTTGATAAAATGCTTGCTTGGATTTTAAATTATATTTTTATGTTCTTAACTTGGATTGATCAATTAGAGACTCTTAAGTTATCAAAATTCTTTTGTTGATTGGTGATTGAAAATTGCTATTTGGCTTGGTTTCACTAAATCTAGTCTTTAATTAGGACTTGTGAACTTAAGTTGATTTTGCTCACTTGACTTTCCTTCATTGTTAGAGGTTAACTAAGTGAAAGCAAAAGACAATTACCATCACAATTGATAATGATAATGAGGATAGGACTTCTAACTCTCTTTCCTTGCTAAGAGCTCATTTAGTTATTAGTTTATTTTCTTGTCATTTACATTCCTTGGTCAACATTTAAAAACCCCAAAAATATACATTCTCAAAACCAATAATAAATACACTTCTCTGCAATTCCTTGAGAGACGACCCGAGGTTTAAATACTTCGGTTAATTTTATTGGTTTTGTATTTGTGACAAACAATTTAAATATTGATTGAGGTTAATTATCAGTTTAGAACTATACTTGCAACGCGATATTTTTATGAAATCTTTTCCGACATTTTTTTCCCGTCAATTTTTAGCGCCGTTGCCGGGGAATTGCAAATGTGTTCCTTATTATTGGTTATTGTGAATATTGTGAATATTTTTACCTTTTTTGTTTCTTTTTTAGTTGTCTCTAGTTTTAGGAGTTTATTTTCATTATTTTGTATTAGTTTTTGTTTTTATTTTCTCTTGTTACTATGAATTCTCACCCCTTTGGCTATGAGTTTGGTTACAATTATGTTGTAGGAAGTGGAGATTACAATGAAGGCTTGCATCAAGGATGAAAAAAATCAAAGATGGAAGGAGCCACCAGAATTTGATCAACCCTCTTGGCAATAACCTCCTCCAATGTACTATGAGCAACAACCATTCCATAATGCATACCAAGACAATGGTTATTGTGGACCTATTCGTGACAATCAACAACCCCCACCATATATCTATGAACCCCTCGTCAAGATAGCCTTCCACCATACTCACAAGCGCCACACTACCAAACATCTTCATATGACCCTAACCCATATCCATCATACCAACCACCCTATGAGCCCAATGAACCATACATGGAACCACCCCAATTCTAACCCAGTTACTCCCAAGAACTACCACCTCAATATACACCACCTCTAATTTATGTGAGCTTTCAACTATAATATGATCCTAATTATGTTAGCCAAGCGGAACAAGAGCCACAAGATCATGTTAAGGAAGCCATGGATCGACTTCAAGCAACCATCCATCAAATAGAGCGAGAGGAAAGCCAAAAAGCACACGAAGCTCTTATGGCTAACAAATATCAACTTGAGAACAAGGGACTGAAGTATGTTGTGCAACAAGTGGAAAATATGGAGAGTGTTGAACCGCCACATCCTTATCATGATGAACCACCCTCCCATTATGAACCTTTCCTCCCAAGCAATGAACCCTCATATCCACCCGAATCTCCAATGGATGACACGCTTGGTGTTCTTCTTCAAGAGCAAAGAGAGATACAAAGGATGACACTAGAGTTCATAGCTACCTTGACCGAGGTAGTAGATAATTTAGCTTCCCTGCGCTTCGACACTCAAAGTACCCCCATGGCCGCTTGTGGAGAATCAATAAAAGAGCGTAGCATGAAGGAAAAATTAGAAATTTCGGTGGAAAATGAGGAATGTGACTTTGTATTGGAATAATTGGAGGAAGCCGTAATTGTTGAAGAGGAAGAAGTGGTTGAAGACTTAGGAGATGCTGAACCTCCATGGGAATCTAGAGTTGTAGAGTATTCCTCTGATGTTTGGATGTTTGCCAATAAAGAATTTCATAAAAACAGTCGCGTTGTAGATATAGTCTCTAAATTGACAGAAATCCCTTCGTACAAACGTTTGGTTGTCACAAGTAACAAACCCCTAAAAAATTGATAACCGAAGTATTCAAACCTCGGGTCGTCTTCTCAAGGAACTGCAGGGAAGTATGTTCTTATTATTGGTTATGGAGATTGTAAATTCGGGGTTTCAAGAATGAGGAGCAATGTGACAAATAATTTAAATAGCAATTAAAATAAATAAATAACTGTAAAATAAACCTTTGGCAAGGGATGAGAAATTGGAAGTCCATATTGGTTACCCTTCTCAATAATAAAGAAGATTGAATCTTAATTCCACTTAGTTAACCTTTACTAAAGCAAAGGAAAGTCAAGGGACTAATTAGCTTGATCTTCGAATCCTATTTATTTCCTAAGAAAAGGTTGGGATTATTGAAGTTCAGTTCAATTAGAAAAGATAACAGTTATCAATTATATTGAGCTAAGATAACTCCTGAGTTACTAATTTCTTAACCAAGACCAAAAGAAAAAAAGTAAATCTATTGGAATAAAGATGTCTTCAGAGTAAAAGCAATAATAGCATAGATAAAAGAAAGCAATATTAAACTGAAATACCTCAAATAACATTAATTCAAATAATCTGGAACATAGAAGAATTCATAAATTAAATGGCAAAGTAAATAATCAACTAAAGTAATGGAATGAATAAAAGTGAAAGGGAAGCTTAAAATAAAGGAACATTAAACCTGGGATTGAGAGTCACTCCTAAAACTAAGAGAAGTCCTAAATCCTAAGAAAGAGAGGAGAGAACCTCTCTCAAGACTAACCTAAATCATGAGAAGTAACTAAATTGGCGAGCTCTCTCTGAATGGATGCATTCCCTCACTTCATAACCTCTGGTCTATGCCTTCTGGACTTGGATTTGGGCCAAAAAGGGCTTCAGAATTCGCTGGGAGCGTTTTCTGCAATTTCTGGTGCGTGGCCTCTGTCATGCGTCCACGTGGGTCACGCGGTCGCGTCATTCGGAGCTTTTCTTGTCACGCGGTTGCGTCAATCATGCGGCCGCGTCATATGTGTTTTACTTAAGGAGCACGGTCGCGTCAGTCATGCGGCCGCGTCGCTATCGATTCGCGCTTGGCATGCGTCCGCGTCGCCCATGCGATTGCGTGGATGCCAGTTTCTCCAAAAATTCCGTTTTGTGCTTTCCTTCCATTTTTGTATGTTTCCTTTCCATCCTTTGAGTCATTCCTGCCTTAGAATATCTGAAACTACTCAACACACTAATCACGGCATCAAATGGAAATAAAGGTAATTAAAATAATTAATTTTAAAGCATAGGAAACATGTTTTTCACATACATCACATAATAAGGAAGGAAAAGTAAAACCATGCAATTAATATGAATAAGTGGGTGAAGGATTGAATAAATCACTCAAATTAAGCACAAAATATATCATAAAATATGGGTTTATCAACCTCCCCACACTTAAACAATAGCATGTCCTCATGCTAAATCCAAGGTAAAAAGTAAGGTTAAAGTGGTGGAATGTCATGCAATGCAATCTAATCTAAATGCAACTACCTAGATTAATAATGCATCATGCAATTCTAATTTTTATTTACTTGAATATAAAGCTTGCATGTAGTTAAATTAATTCACATTTTCAAGGAGTCATGTATATATATATATATATAGCCAAACTTTAGATAGTGATAAAGTGCCTTTACAATTGAGATGGGAGAGAGAAACATTTTAAAAACTTGCAAGACAATTAACAATTTAAACAGAGATAAATGTTAATGAGCTATTGAACCCTCACTGGATTTTGTGTTTACTCTCTAATCACTCAGTGTTTATTGGGTTAATCACTCTATTCTTCTTTTTATTCTTACTTTCTATAACTTTGTTCTTCATCTAACCAATCAACAATCATAGAATATAGTCATACCAAAAATCATGAGGTCTTAAGTAAGGTTGTAATGGGGCCAAGGTAAAGGTAAGGGTATATGTATAAGGCTAAGTGAGCTAATAAGTGAATCCTTAATTAGACTAAGATCTCACCTAACATACATACTTTCTAAATCAAAGCTTCTTTACCTATTTTCCATATTTTCTCACTTTTGATTTTACATGCTCATATCTCAATATTTATTTTTATCCCATGTGCATTGCTTTATTTCATAATTGGGGAATTCTTTTTGTGTCCCCTTAAAAAAATAATAAATTTTTTTTTTAATGCACATGGTGATTTAATTTCTTTCACATGAGCATGTTTCCCAAAAATTCTTATTTTGAAACATCTTTATTCTTTTTCAATATTCTACCCTTTTGTTTTTATTATCCATGTTCCCAATAGGTTTTCCCGCATTTAAACTATACATAATTTTCTATCTTAAGCTAACCAAGGATTCAACTTGGGATTTTATTTTGTTTTTCTGCTTAAGGCTAGTAATGTGGCTAATAGAATAAAAGGGGATTTAAAGGCTCAAGGGGGCTAACAAGGGTGATGTAAAAGGTAGGCTATTTTGGGATTAAGTGAGCTAAAATCAAATAATGGCCTCAATCACTCTCTTGTTATGTATCTACATTCTATAATCGGACATATAGATTAAAACAAAGTAAAGAACACCAGAATATAAAAGAAGGGCGGAACACACAGGAATAAAAATTATGGTTTGAATGTAACCATATAATTAAGCTCAAAACTCACAGGCTATGTGTTCTCTAGCTCAAAAATCATTTATCACTTTTGTATGTCATGCAGGTTTAGTTAAAAATTCCCATTATTCTCAATGTAAAACTTATATTGAATGGCTTTAAAGTTCTAGTGTTTCTTCTTGATGAAGTGTTGTTAACTAACATGTAATGCTATATATACAAGGTGTGGGTTGTTTTGATTCTGTTAAAGTCTCTAGTTTACTTCCTTTTTCTTTTCAATCTATTCCGAGTTATCTTATGCTAAAAAGGGTAAACTATACTAATCAATCCACAATTTCTATAACTAGTAAGTTAGAATTGCAACTAAGTGGCTAATGAACTAAAAATGCAAAATGCAGAAATAGAGTAAAAATACATGAAAATATCAATGTATAAGTACTGCAAAATAGAAATAAAAAGAAAAATACAGAAAAATATCAAAATAAATAAAAAGAGTATGTAGTGGTTCACCAAAAAATGCCAGAGATGGCGACCTCCCCACACTTAAAATGTAGCATCGTCCCCGATGCTCACTCAAGCAGGGTGTGAAGGAGTGTCATCACTGGAAGGGTGGGTAGCTGGGGTCTCTGTGGTGGTGATCTGAGCATCCGGCTGCTGTAGAGGAGGGGCTGTCTGAAGAGGGATCTCAGGGTCTACAGCTTGGATCTGGGGCGGAGCCTCCTGATGGTGTGCTGCCTGCTGGGTGCCTGCCTGCTCTGCCTCCTGCTGTGGGTGGATCTCTGCCTCGGGCGCATCCGCCTCCTCCTCAGATGCCTCGGATGGTGTGTCGGGCTCGGAGAGGATGTCGCCAGATCGTATCATCAGACGCTCCATCTGGTCAAGCCGTCGAAACACTCGGTGCACTAGATGATAGATGGGCTCTGGGGCAGGTGGAGGTGCAGTGGTGGTGGCAGGTGTAGCTGTAGAGGAAGAGGGGCCGGCAGATGGTGTGGCAGTATCACCAGGAGCAGCGAGGACTGGAGGTCTGTAGCCAAAGGCCAGAAAGTTCCTGATGTGCGGGATAATCTTCTTGCATTCTGCAGCAGGTGGCCTCTCATCAGCATCCTCCCAAGGCACATCAGCTCGACGGCCCAGCTGTGTAACCAAATAGGGAAAGGGAAGAGTGCCTCGGACGTTGACCCTGGCCATGTAGAACCGGATAAAGCGTGGCAGGTACAGGTCCTTACCCTCCATCACACACCATAGTAGGGTGATCATAGCGGCAGGTATATCGGTCTCGTGAGTACTCGGCATAATGAAGTTGCTAAGTATCTGATGCCACAGCCGAGCCTCATCATTCAAGTATGCCCGCTTGATTCCCTTGGGCATGGTGGTGTTCTGATCCATAATCCAAGGAACGGTCGGGTCAAGGGCTATTCGGGCCTTGACTGCATCCCAATCAAACTTTAGAAAGCGCATATCTTCTCAGCTTTCTGATAACCATCTGGCTGATCAAATTTAGGCAGAAGCTTCAGAACCTCTTCTATTGCCTCTTCAGTAACTAGAATCTGCTTTCCTCTGAGGTTCACGGCATCTAGGGAGGTCTTGAAGTAATTGCAGTAGAATTCTCTAACCCAAGATGCATTGACCTCAGTCAGGGGTCTCTCCAGCAAGAACCAGCCTCTTTGTTTGATCTGATCAGAGGTGTATTGCTGGAGTTCTCCTGGGATCTTCAAGGTCCTTTCCAGGTATAGGTTCCTGGAGTTTGCGAATACCGGATACTTCAGCTCACAGTATCGATTTGCAAACTTTACTGGGTCATTAGCAGGGAGCAGCTGGTCGGCCTTCTCCTGCGGGGTGAAGTTTTTCTCCCGCCAGGAGGCATCATGCATGAGATCTATGATAGACATAGATGATTCTTCTCTTTTACGTTTGCCAGTGGTAGCCTTTCCTTTTCCCTTTCTCTGGGAATCCGACATCCTAAAAAACAGAGAACCAGGATATAATAAAAATAGGAAAACAAATAGGCAAATAGTCAAAAGAAACACAAAGTGGCAAAGGAGAATTAGAATGAGGTAAATGAGTTAAGTAAATGTGCATTAAGGATTATATAGGAGTTAAAAGTTTGAAAGGAAGAATGCACAATCCAAAATGTAATTGAATTCATGTTAAATAGAAAAATTATCATTATGCCATGGTTAGAGGGTTAAAAGAAAGTGAAAGAAAAGCAGAGGAGAAGTTTGAAAGGTTGGTTAGAATTGAAAAAGTGTTTAGAAAGTTAAAATTAGGGAGTTAGTGAAAAGTGGTTTAAAGTAAGTGGCATAATGAAAATATTCCAAGTAACAAGGAATCATAGGTAGGGACTATAAGTAACTCATAACCAAACAAGGAAAACATGTTGATGCTGAGTCAAATAGATATAGAGAAAGCAAAAATTGGAATCAAACATCAAAAATGCAATATATGAACCAGGAAATCAAAGAGAATAAGAATGCGTGCCTGGCATTCATGAATGGGTTTGGGTAAAGCAGAGGAAAGCAGATTTCAAAATGCCAAAACCAAAACATGAATGAAAATATTTTACAGTAATTTGGGCAGCATTCCGGCTAAAATTGGATTGTCCCGGAAAATAAACAGCAATCAAATAGTTCATATGAATTAAAATTGAAGCTTGCAATTACATATAAGGAATATAAACATGAAAATATAGTGTAAAGAGCAGCATGAAATAAGAAATCACAGCATATGAACAAACATCACAGCAACAGCAGAATTGCAAATTTGAGAAAAGGAGAAGAGAGGGAGAAGAGGGTTTCGGGGGGCACGACTGATAGGGTTCGCGTGGTTTGGGGGTTATAAATTTGAATCCACGCGGCCGCGTGGGGCACGCGGTCGTGTGGCTTGAGCAAAATGGGGGGTGACGCGATCGCGCGGGTGACGCGATCACATGTAATGGCTAAAAGAGTGAACGACGCGATCGCCTGGGGCATGCGATCGCGTCGCTGGGATTTATGCTAAACGCATGAATCCAGCGTCGTTTCAGCGTAACTATCTGTCTCCCTTGGGGTGTTCGTGCAATCCATACGACGCGATTGCGTCGCTCACGCGGTTGCGTGGGATTGGTTGTGTGCAAGGGACGTGATCGCATGGGGCATGCGATCGCGTGGGTCATTTGTGCGAAACGCACAATGGCCGCACGATTCCAGCCTAACTTTCTGGACGTTGGATCTTTACGCCGATCTCCAGGTCATGCGGCCGCATGGATGACGGGGTCGCGTGGGTAGTGTTTTTCGCAATATGATGCGATTGCATGAGTGATGCGGTCGCGTCGCGCACCCTTTTTTTCTTTTTTTATGCAGTATGCAGAATGCAATGATTAATATGAATGCGATGCAAAATTCCAGGTTCAATATTATAAAATAAAATAAAGTTTTAAAACAAATAAAACAAAATAGAAATTGAAAAAAAATGAACGATCATACCATGGTGGGTTGTCTCCCACCTAGCACTTTTAGTTAAAGTCCTTAAGTTGGACATTGGAGGGGCTTCCTGTTATGGCGGCTTATGTTTAAATTCATCCAAAAATCTCCACCAATGCTTGGAATGCCAATAGCCTCCGGGGTCCCAAACTAGGCATGTAAAGCTCCTGAGCAGCTTCAAACAAATTTTTAGGCTCCCGGAATGACGAATGTCAGAATAGATTCCAGGATCCCAAACTTTGCTTTTAAATCTGCCTCCGTCTTGATCTATATTTTTCCATCCGAGCGGTTTAGAAAGTAAATTCTCACCATAGTGACCAAACGTTTTCCGAGATCCATTCAATTGAACATGATACCAATCCGTGCACTTCAAGTTGGAGCGTGGAACCTTATTGAACCTTGTGCACCAGCTCTGAGCACGAGCTCATTCCCTCTTACTCTTAAAGCCGCAGAGAGCTCTAAGCTGGCCATCTGTTTCAAGCAAACCGTAGTCAAGTGAAAAAGTAAAGTTAAAGGTTAAGAATTGTACCCACTTGAAGCTTGTATTGGGTGGTAATGGCCTTGGGGAAGGTGTTTCCGGTGGTTCTGTAAGTTCTACTCCCTTGTGCTCATCTATGAATTCCTCCACTTCTTTGCAAGGTTCTTCAAATGCATCTGTGTCCTGGTCAAAATCTTCTGTGTCTTCCTCATCACTCGAATCATAGATTGGAGGTTGAGAGAAATCTACCTCTGCATCATCTTCGTATTCATTCGGGGAAGATTCTTCGATCTCAGAGAATTCACTTGCGGATGCAAGTTCATCACTAAGAGAACTTGACTTGTGACTATCATCATCAAGGGAATTTGTCCTGGGTTATTCCGTCTAGTTCTTCATAAACAACTTGCCTTGGGGATTGTGTACTGTCCTCCTTAGCATCAACTATAACGTCCTTGACGGAGTTCTCCTCAGCTCTGAATTCCCATGGAGGTTTAGCGTCTCCTAGATCTTCAACCAACTCTTCTTCTTGTGTAATGACAGCTTCTTCTACTTGTTCTAGTACGAATTCATTCTCTGTCTTGTCCACAGGAGTTTCTAGTATTTCCTTCATGCTACGCTCTTCGTTAGATTGTCCACACGGGGCTGTGGTTGATCCTTGAATGTTCGAACGTCTAGAAGCTAATTGAATTACTGCTTGCTCCAATTGTCGAATGGTTGTTTGAAGCTTATTTACTGTTTCCTTGAGGCGAACCTCTGATCCTTAGGGTGATGGATTTGGACATGAAACATAGGAAAGTGGTGGTGCTTGGGAGTGATTGGATTGGTACTGGGGTAAATAGGGATCAAGTGGTGGCGAATGGTGAAGAGAAGCTTGTGAGTGTGGTGGTTCGAGGTTATGTTGAGAGGATGGTCTATAGGCACGGGGTGGGGCTTGTTGGTAGTTACAAGGTTGTCCACCATATCTGTCAGCTGGGTATGCATTGTAGAATGGTCGTTGTCCATGATATCTTGGAGGGTGTTGTTGCCTAAAGGGTTGATTAGATCCCCTTGGCTCCATCCATCCTTGATTGGTTTGACCTTGATGCATATTCCTGCTGTAACTTCTATTTCCTTCAACAAAGTTAGAACCAAACTCAAAGCGAGAAGGGTGAGAGTTCATAGTAGCAAATAAAATTAAAAAGGAAAAACAGAAATAAATAAGGTGTTGCTGCCTAAAGGGTTGATTAGATCCTCTTGGCTCCATCCATCCTTGATTGGTCTGACCTTGATGCATATTCCTGCTGTAACTTTTATTTCCTTCAACAAAGTTAGAACCAAACTCAAAGCGAGAAGGGTGAGAGTTCATAGTAGCAAATAAAATTAAAAAGGAAAAACAGAAATAAATAAACAAGTAAAAGAAAAATATTTACAATAACCAATAATAAGGCACACGTTAACAGCTCCCCGGCAACGGCGCCATTTTGACGTTTAGATTTTTGCCAGTAAAGAATTTCATAAAAACAGTCGCGTTGTAGATATAGTCTCTAAACCGACAGAAATCCCTTCGTACAAATGTTTGATTGTCATAAGTAACAAACCCCTAAAAAATTGATAACCGAAGTATTCAAACCTCGGGTCGTCTTCTCAAGGAACTGCAGGGAAGTATGTTCTTATTATTGGTTATGGAGATTGTAAATTCGGGGTTTCAAGAATGAGGAGCAATGTGACAAATAATTTAAATAGCAATTAAAATAAATAAATAACTGTAAAATAAACCTTTGGCAAGGGATGAGAAATTGGAAGTCCAGATTGGTTACCCTTCTTAATAATAAAGAAGATTGAATCTTAATTCCACTTATTTAACCTTTACTAAAGCAAAGGAAAGTCAAGGGACTAATTAGCTTGATCTTCGAATCCTATTTATTTCCTAAGAAAAGGTTGGGATTATTGAAGTTCAGTTCAATTAGCAAAGATAACAGTTATCAATTATATTGAGCTAAGATAACTCCTGAGTTACTGATTTCTTAAGCAAGACCAAAAGGGGAAAAGTAAATCTATTGGAATAAAGATGTCTTCAGAGTAAAAGCAATAATAGCATAAATAAAAGAAAGCAATATTAAACTGAAATACCTCAAATAACATTAATTCAAATAATCTGGAACATAGAAGAATTCATAAATTAAATGGCAAAGTAAATAATCAACTAAAGTAATGGAATGAATAAAAGTGAAAGGGAAGCTTAAAATAAAGGAACATTAAACCTGGGATTGAGAGTCACTCCTAAAACTAAGAGAAGTCCTAAATCCTAAGAAAGAGAGGAGAGAACCTCTCTCAAGACTAACCTAAATCATGAGAAGTAACTAAATTGGCGAGCTCTATCTGAATGGATGCATTCCCTCACTTCATAACCTCTGGTATATGCCTTCTAGACTTGGATTTGGGCCAAAAAGGGCTTCAGAATTTGCTGGGAGCGTTTTCTGCAATTTCTGGTGCGTGGCCTCTGTCATGTGTCCGCGTGGGTCACGCGGTCGCGTCAATCATGCGGCCGCGTCATATGTGTTTTACTTAAGGCGCGCGATCGCGTCAGTCATGCGGCCGCGTCGCTATCGATTCGCGCTTGGCATGCGTCCGCGTCGCCCATGCGATTGCGTGGATGCCAGTTTCTCCAAAAACTCTGTTTTGTGCTTTTCTTCCATTTTTGTATGTTTTCTTTCCATCCTTTGAGTCATTCCTGCCTTAGAAGATCTGAAACTACTCAACACACTAATCACGGCATCGAATGGAAATAAAGGTAATTAAAATAATTAATTTTAAAGCATAGGAAACATGTTTTTCACATACATCACATAATAAGGAAGGGAAAGTAAAACCATGCAATTAATATGAATAAGTGGGTGAAGAATTGAATAAATCACTCAAATTAAGCACAAAATATATCATAAAATATGGGTTTATCATCCTCCAAGAAGCTTGAAAGTAATGTTTAGGAGGGTAGTGCACAACCTTCAAGGCATGTTTCCTATGAAGAATTGGATGGAATAGATCAAGAGGCGAGTTCCCTTGGTGATGATGAACATGCATCAAGCCATCACAGTAATGAATTTGCATCCACAAGTGAGTTAGAAGAGCCTTCTCCCGATGAAATTGAAAGCAATATCGAGGTAGATTCCTCTCAACCTCATATTTATGATTTGAGTGACGGGGAAGAGTTGGATGAATCCGGTGAGGAAGAGCTTGAAGGTGAAGAATCTCTCAAAAAGATGGAAGTCCTTTGACAAGGTTGGATGGGAGTTGAATATGCTTTGTCAAGATCATTGGAGACTTCTCTACCTAGGTTGCCATCTACTCCTTTATTTGAGTGGGTAAAACTTATCTCTATTAGCTTTTCTGTCCCACTTGAGTTTGGTATTCTTGAAACAGATGGCCAACTTAGGAGGCTTTGTAGAATGAAGCATAAGAGAAGGATGTTTAGTGGTTGGAGTTGCAAATCAAGACTCACAAGGTTGAAATTTCAAGAGCTAAATGCAAGGGTTAGACCGGTGATCACTTGGTTGGGTCTAAGAGAAGAGTTTGGTACCTCATTGAGAATTCGAATTGCTTGCCACCCGGTTGGAACAATGCTGATCCACTTAAAGACGGGTGTAGAAACAAAATTTGGGATCCCGACATACAAGAGGATCAACTTTGGGAGCTCAAAACTTGTGAAGAACTTCACCAAGGCTTGGTAAATTCACTTGGAAATATTGGAGCTTATTAGAAGTCCAAGCGTTGGTGGAAGTTTCAAGATGAGTTCAAGCACAAGCCACCATGACAAGGAGTTCACCAAATGTCCAACTTAAGGACTTTAACTAAAAGTGCTAGGTGGGAGACACCCCACCATGGTAAATTCTTCCTATTTCCTCTTTTATTTATGCTAGTAAGAAGTTGAATTTCCAATTTTAGTTAGGTTTATTTCGTTGAAGTTGTGGTTTCACTTGCTTGATCATGTTTGGCATTGCTTTGGTAGCCTGTTATTTCTCAAGTTTTAAAAAAAAGTGTCAAAAGCGTGCGCGTGGCCCACGCACACGCGTCACATACGACGCTACAATCTCTGGTATAATGAACAGAGAGTTGCACTGGAACCATGCGGGTGGGGTGCCAGGTGCACACTGATAAACCCCATTTTTAGGGTTTATCCTGTGCTTAATTGAGTAGATTTTATCCACTATTCTCACACTTATTCATAGAAATCGCATGTTATACATTTTCTTCCTGATTTTGTGCCATGATTGAAAACATGCTTCTTTGGCCTTTTTTTGCTAATATTAATCCTCTCTTATTACCATTCGATGTCTTGATATGTGTGTTAAGTGATTTCAGAGATTATAGGGCAGGAATGGCTTAGAGGATGGAAAGGAAGCATCCAAAAGTGGAAGGAATACAAGAAGTTGAAGGAACTGCTAAGCTGTCCAGCCTGACCTCTTCGCACTCAAACGGTCATAACTTGAGCTACAGAGATCCAAATGATGCGGTTTCAGTTGCATTAGAAAGCTAACATCCGGGGCTTCGAAATTATTTATAATATTTCATAATTACCCTGACGATAAGTGACACGAATGCGTGATTCACGCGGACGCATCGCAGTGACGAAAAATCAGCGTGGCTGATTTCGCAACCAGCGATTTCTGGGCTATTTTTTACCCAATTTTTGGCCCAGAAAACACAGATTAGAGGCTATAAAGTGGGAAATGCATCCATTCATAAAAACAACAAAATAGAGAACATTCATATTCATAATTTTAGGTTTAGATGTTGCTTTTAGAGAGAGGCTCTCTCCTCTCTCTTAGGATTTAGGATTAGGATTAGGATTTAGGATTTCTATTATGATTATGCTACTTCTCTTCAATCACAGGTTCAATGTTCCTTTAATTTATTTTCTATTTTTATTTATTCTATTACTTTAATTGTTATTTATCTTTTCAATTTGGTTTATGAACTCCATGATAGGATTGATTTTCTTAATTAAGACATATTGAGGTATTTCAGATTTATGATTGCTTTCTTTAATTTATGTTATTGATGCTTCTAACTAATCCAAATTATTTTCATTCGAGTAGATTTTCTTCCCTTTTGGATTTGGTTGAGTAATTGGTGACACTTGAGTTATCAAACTCAGCAGTTGATTGGAAATTGGGATTGCTGATTGATTTGGATCCCTCTAAAGCTAGTCTTTCCATAGGAGTTGACTAGGACTTGAGGAATCAAGTTAATTAGTCCACTTGACTTTCCTTTATTTAGTAAGGCTTAACTAAGTGGGAGCAAAATCCAATTCTCATCACACCTGTTAAGGATAACTAGGATAGGATTTCCAATTCTCATACCTTGCCAAGAGATTTTCTAATTATCAATTTATTTTTCTTGTCATTTAAATTACTTGTTCCTTATTTTAAAAACCCAAAACAAAATATACTTTTTCCATAACCAATAATAAATCATACTTCCCTGCAATTCCTTGAGAGACGACCCGAGGTTTAAATACTTCGGTTATCAATTTTATTGGGTTTTGTTACCTGTGACAACCAAACTTTTGTATGAAAGGATTCTCTGTTGGTTTAGAAGCTATACTTATAATGCGATTAATTTTATAAAATGTCTTTACTAACCAGAAAATCCGATCGTCAGACGCGTACGCGTGACCCATGTGTACGTGTGATAAGCTGCACATGACCTCACTAAAGGCAATATATTGGGGGCAATCGTCACACTCCCCAACCCACGTGCGCGCGTCGCTAACGCGTACGCGTCATCTGCGTTTCTGGCATTCCACGCGTGAGCGGGGGCGACGCGTACGCGTCATTTTTGCATGCCACCTCTGGTACAGCAAACAGAGAGTTGCACTGCCACTGTGCGAGTATTGTGCGAGAGCATAATTCACACCAACACGTACGCGTGACCGATGCGTACGCGTCATATCCTCGTTCTGCAACCCACGCGTACGCTTGCTATTTTCCATTCTTTTTCTTTCTTCTCTCCTTTCTTATTCTTTCCTCTTCCTTTCTCACTTTCTTCTCCTCCCTTCTCATCCTTATTCTCCTTCATTCTCTTTTACTTCTTACATTTGCATACCTTCATTCATGGCATTTTAATTTTGTGCATGTTTTTATTTTCTTTTCTAAGTTACTATTTTTCCATTGGCGTTGCATTTTCTTAATCACTTGTTGAATTTTTCTTCCATTATTTTGGCGCTTAGTGACTTATTTTCTATTGTTGAGTGATATTATTTATAGGTCAATACTAATCTTTTATGACATTTGTATTTCTTGCGCATTGATATGACCTTATATTGTCTTTCATGACCCACTCTCTCTCCCTCATTATTACAATTCTTGCACTATTGATATGCCATTCGCCTATATTGCTTTCTCACTTGCATGTTGTAGCTACCATGTAGTTGAGAACTTCATTATTATTTGGCATTAGCCCACCCATATTTTATTTGTTTACATATCTTTGTTTGTGGGTTACTCTTCTTCCTTTTTCTCTTCTTTCAGGATGGCCATCAAGAAGGGAAACAGAAAACTTCTAAATGGGGCGAACACCAAGTCACTTTGCATAAGCTTTTGAAGGAACTCCGCAGTTGTAGCAGCCCGTCCAATTGCACATCTTTGCATGCACCAAGGACAGTGCAATCTTTAAGTGTGAGGAGGTCGATACCGACTTCCGTAGGTTAGTTACTTTCTTTCCAACACCAATGTTTAATTTTCTTTGTTAGTTAGTTGTTGCACTGCATAATAGATTGCATGTGTAGTTTTATGTCTTACTTGGTTGAAGTGAAGAATTTCTCTTCCAAGAAACTATTCTATAACATTTTACTAATTTGAATTAAAACTTTTATTGAACTTACTTGAAGAAATTTATTTTAGAACATGGTTTAGAGCTCGAACACACAAAACCAGTGAGATTTTTTAGCCTATTTGATTGGTTGCATTTTATCAACCAATATTCTGTTTTAGTGTGTGTTATTCTCTCTAAAATTGTGATCTTTGTCTTGCTTGATTCTATATTCCATTGTTTGATGTATGCATGCATTTGTGTGATTGAGGCCTTTGTTTCACTGAGCTTACATACCCTTTCATTATCCTTTGCAAACCAATGTTGAGCCTATTTCACCCCTTTTGTTCTTTACTTTAGCAAATCATTAACTCTAAGAAAAAAATAATAATGTCCTTAATTTGAATCCTTGGTTAGCTTAGATTAGTGAGAGTGCTCATGAATTAAGTGTGGGGAAATTGGGTTTGGAAATATTTGGTTTGGGAATTGGGTATGTTATACTTTTTGTACAAATGTGAAAAGAATGTTGAGGACATGTTTATGCATTCAATACCTTACTCATATGCATTGAGAAAAACAAAAGAAAAGAAAAAAATAATAAAAAGAAAAGAAAAAAAGAGCAAATAATAAAAGGGGACAAAATGCCCCAAAGTAAATGGTGATAGCAATGCATATGTATTGTACTCAAATTTCAGATGCATGAATATGTGGAAAACATAGTTAATGGGTAGTTCGGTTTTGTATTTTGAATACATAGATTGTCTTAGGTTAGGTGGAAAGTTTAGGTTAATCAAGGATTCGAATTTTAGTCCACTTGACCAAATACAATCCTATCTTGACCCTAACCCCATTACAACCCTTAAAAGACCTCTTGATGTGTGTATTTATGCATTAAATTTTTGTTGACTGGTAGAAGAAGAGCAAACCTTAGAAAGCAAGATTAGTAGAGAACCGAGAGAATTGAACCTCAAACACTTGAGTGATTAGAGTGTATACACTTCCAGTGAGGGTTCGATGCTCGATTCTTTGTTCCCGGCTCTCATAAGCTATCTTCTTTTGCAAGTTTATTTGTATTTCATTTTATGATTTGAATTAGTGGAATCCCGTTCATATTTGTTCTTGGAAGATTTGATTTACTTTTAACCAAGTAGGTAAAAGCATTTTGCATATAGTTGCATTCATATAGATAGGTTGCATTTAATAAATTCTACCATTTCCCGTCACTGCTTTATAGCTTCTCTTGAACTTAGCATGACGACATGCTAATGTTTAAGTATGGGGAGATTGATAAATCCCATTTTTAGGGTTTATCTTATGCTTAATTTAGTGGATTTTATCCATTATTCTCACACTTATTCATTAAATTCACATGTTTTACATTTTCCTTCCTAATTTTGTGCTTTGATTGAAAACATGCTTCTTTGGCCTTAAATTTGTTAATTTTAATTCTCTCTTATTAGCATTCGATGCCGTGATGTGTGTTAAGTGTTTTCAAGTTTTATAGGGCATAAATGGTTTAGAGGATGGATAAGAAGCATGCAAAAGTGGAAGGAACACAGGAAATTGAAGTTTTGAGAAGCTGGCAGCGACGCGCACGCGTGGACGACGCGTACGCATGACTGATGCAGAAGACAAGCGACGCACACGCGTGGATGACGCGTACGCGTGACGAGCGTCATGTGCTGCAATTTACAAAAAATACTGGGGGCTATTTCTAGGCTGCTTTGGACCCAGTTTCAGGCCCGAAAATACTGATTAGAGGCTGCATAGTGGAGCTGGAAGGGGAGAGTGATTCATTCAACATTCATTCACATAATTTTAGGTTTAGATGTAGTTTTCTAGCTCCTCTCTCTAGGTTTTTAGGGTTCTTAGTCTTGCTTCTTCTCAATTTCAGAATTCTACCTTGCTTTAATTTAGGTTTCTTCTACTCTTATTTGTTCTAGCACTTTAGTTATCTACTTCTCTCATTGATTCCTTTATTTTGCTAATTTAGTTCATGAGTTCATGTATTACTCTCAATTTTCATTAATGCAATTTATGTTTCACGTTTCTTATGGTTTAATTGCCTTGTTGTTGTTATTTCCTTGCTTTGGTTAGTCTTAAATTTTGCTATGTCTTGTTAGTTTTCTCTATTTTTATTTTATGCCTTCCAAGTGTTTGATAAAATGATTGGTTGGATTTTAAATTAGATTTTTATGTTCTTAACTTGGATTGATCAATTAGAGACTCTTAAGTTATCAAAATTCTTTTGTTGATTAGTGATTGAAAATTGCTAGTTGGCTTAGGTTTCACTAAATCTAGTCTTTGATTAGGACTTGTGAACTTAAGTTGATTTTGCTCACTTGACTTTCCTTCATTGTTAGAGGTTAACTAAGTGAAAGAAAAAGGCAATTACCATCACAATTGATAATGATAATGAGGATACGACTTCTAACTCTCTTTTCTTGCTAAGAGCTCATTTAATTATTAGTTTATTTTATGTCATTTATATTCCTTGTTCAACATTTTAGAACCCCAAAAATATACTTTCTCATAACCAATAATAAATACACTTCCCTGTAATTCCTTGAGAGATGACCCGAGATTTAAATACTTCGGTTAATTTTATTGGGTTTGCATTTGTGACAAATAATTTAAATATTGATTGAGGTTAATTGTCGGTTTAGAACTATACTTGCAACGCGATATTTTTGTGAAATCTTTACCGACATTTTTCCCTCGTCAATTTTTGGCTCTGTTGCCGGGGAATTACAAATGTGTGCCTTATTATTGGTTATTGTGAATATTTTTACCTTTTTCGTTTCTTTGTTAGTTGTCTCTAGTTTTAGGAGTTTATTTTCATTATTTCGAATTAGTTTTTGTTTTTATTTGCTCTTATTACTATGAATTCTCACCCCTTTGGCTATGAGTTTGGTTACAATTATATTGTAGGAAGTGGAGATTACAATGAAGGCTTGCATCAAGGATGGGAAAATTAAAGATGGGAGGAGCCACAAGGATTTATCAACCCTCTTGGCAACAACCTCCTCCAATGTACTATGAGCAACAACCATTCCATGATGCATACCAAGACAATGGTTATGGTGGACCTCTTCGTGATAATAAACAATCCCCACCATATACCTATGAACCCCCTCGTCAATATAGCCCTCCACCATACTCACAAGTCCCACACTACCAAACATCTTCATATGACCCTAACACATATCCATCATACCAACCACCCTATGAGCCCAATGAACCATATATGGAACAACCCCAATTCCAACCCAGTTACTCCCAAGAATCACTACCTCAATATACACCACCTTCAATTTATGCGAGCTTTCAACCACAATATGATCCTAATTATGTTAGCCAAGTGAAACAAGAGCCACATGATCATTTTAAGGAAGCAATGGATCGACTTCAAGTAACCACCTATCAAATGGAGCGAGAGGAAAGCTGAAAAGCACACGAAGCTCTCATGGCTAACAAATCTCAACTTGAGAACACGGGACTGAAGTGTGTTGTGCAACAAGTGGAAAATATGGAGAGTGTTGAACCACCACATCCTTATCATGATGAACCACCCTCCCATTATGAACCTTTCCTCCCATGCAATGAACCCTCATATCTACCCAAATCTCCAATGGATGACACTCTTGGTGTTCTTCTTCAAGAGCAAAGAGAGATGCAAAGGACGACACTAGAGTTCATAGTTACCTTGACCGAGGTAGTAGATAATTTAGCTTCCCTGCGCTTCGACACTCAAAGTACCCCCATGGCTGCATGTGGAGAATCAATAGAAGAGCGTAGCATGAAGGAAAAATTAGAAACTCCGGTGGAAAATGAGGAATGTGACTTTGTATTGGAACAATTGGAGGAAGCCGTAATTATTGAAGAAGAAGAAGTGGTTGAAGACTTAGGGGATGCTAAACCTCCATGGGAATCCAGAATTGTAGAGTATTCCACTAAGAAGCTTGAAAGTAATGTTCAGGAGGGTAGTGCACAACCTCCAAGGCATGTTTCCTATGAAGAATTGGATGGAATAGATCAAGAGGCGAGTTCCCTTGGTGATGATGAACATGAATCAAGCCTTCTCTCGATGAAATTGAAAGCAACATTGAGGTAGATTCCTCTCAACCTCGTATTTATGATTTGAGTGACGGAGAAAAGTTGGATGAATTTGGTGAGGAAGAGCTTGAAGACAAAGAATCTCTCAAAAAGGTGGAAGTCCTTCGACAAGGTTGGACGGGAGTTGAATATGCTTTATTGATGAGCGGATGTGGGATTCGACCCTTACTCACGTAAGGTATTACTTGGACGACCCAGTGCACTTGCTGGTTAGTTGTATCGAAGTTGTGACAATTATGAATTAAGATCAGAGCACCAAGCTTTGGAGCCATTACCAGTATTTGTTTGAGCCTGGAGATCACAATTTCGTGCACCAAGTTTTTGGCGCCGTTGCCGGGGATTGTTTGAGTTTGGACAACTGACGGCTCATCTTGTTGCTCAGATTAGGTAATTTTCTTTTCGTTTTGTTTTCAAAAATTTTTCAAAAATATTTCTAAAATTTTCTCATCTGTTTTCGAAAAAAAATAAATAAAAATGTTTTCAAAAAATTTTTATTCAAAATTTTTAAGAATGAATTCTAGTGTTTCATGAAGCATGTTGAAGCCTGGCTGGCTGTAAAGCCATGACTATTCCTTTGGGAATGAGTATGTCAGGCATGTCATATGTGAATTACATGCTGAAGCTTGGCTGGCCATTGGCCATGTCTAGTGTTTTGGACTGGAGCTTTCTTTGAAAGCTTGGCTGGCTAGTGAGCCATGTCTAATTCCTGGACTGAAGCTTTAGACTAACATAGCAAGATTCCTGGAATTCATATTAAAAATTTTGGAATCCTTATTTTTCTTTTTCATATTAATTTTCGAAAAAATACAAAAAAAATCATAAAATCATAAAAATCAAAAATATTTTTCTGTTTCTTGTTTGAGTCTTGAGTCACATTATAAGTTTGGTGTCACCTGCATATGCATCTTGCATTTTTCGAAAATTTCATACATTCATAGTGTTCTTCATGATCTTCAAGTTGTTCTTGGTAAGTCTTCTTGTTTGATCTTGATGATTTTTTGTTTTGTGTCTTTTCATGTTTATCATATGCATTCTTGAATTCTTAGTGCCTAAGCATTAAAGAATTCTAAGTTTGGTGTCTTGCATGTTTTCTTTGCATTAAAAATTTTTCAAAATTGTGTCTATGATGTTCATCTTGGCATTCAAAGTGTTCTTGGTGCTCATCTTGATATTCATAGCATTCTTGCATGCATCACATGTTTTGATCTAAAAATTTCATGCATTGCATAATTTTCATGTTTTTCATAAAAATTTTAAAAATCATTTTTCATATGAGCAGGAGCAAGGACAAGAATATTCTTGTTGAAGCAGTTCCAGAACCTGAAAGGACTCTGAAGAGAAAATTAAGAGAAGCTAAAATACAACAATCCAGAGATAACCTTACAGAAATTTTCGAACAGGAAGAGAAGATGGCAGCCGAAAATAATAATAATGTAAGGAAGATGCTTGGTGACTTTACTGCACCTAACTCCAATTTACATGGAAGAAGCATCTCCATTCCTGCCATTGGAGCAAACAACTTTGAACTGAAACCTCAATTAGTTTCTCTAATGCAGCAGAACTGCAAGTTTCATGGACTTCCATCTGAAGATCCTTTTCAGTTCTTAACTGAATTCTTGCAGATATGTGATACTGTTAAGACTAATGGAGTAGATCCTGAAGTCTACAGGCTCATGCTTTTCCCCTTTGCTGTAAGAGACAGAGCTAGATTATGGTTAAATTCTCAACCCAAAGACAGCCTGAACTCTTGGGATAAGCTGGTCACGGCTTTCTTAGCCAAGTACTTTCCTCCTCAAAAGCTGAGCAAGCTTAGAGCTGATGTTCAAACCTTCAGACAGAAAGAAGGTGAATCCCTCTATGAAGCTTGGGAAAGATACAAACAGTTGACCAAAAAGTGTCCTTCTGACATGCTTTCAAAATGGACCATCCTGGATATATTCTATAATGGTCTGTCTGA
>NC_029789.2:30216836-30217144 GCF_000816755.2 Arachis ipaensis
TACAAAGGCATTTTTACATGCCTAATGGTGCAGGGATGTAAATGCCTTGACACCTCAGGATCTGTGGACCCCACAGGATCCACCCAGGATCTGTGGACCCCACAGGATCCCCACCTACCTCCACTCACTTCTTCTCACCACTCTCTTTCACACAACCCCATAAACACTCTTCCCTAAAAACCCCTCACCAATCACCTCAATCTCTCTTCCCTACTAAACCTTCACCACTCACATTCACCCACTCTTCCCAATAAACCTACCTCATAAACTCCACCTACCTTCAAAATTCAAAACCAATTTCCCACCCA
>NC_029789.2:30217519-30262183 GCF_000816755.2 Arachis ipaensis
GAGCACTCCATCATGCTTCATGAAATAAGAGAAGATCAAGAAGCAATGAGGGAGGAGCAACAAAGACAGGGAAGAGACATAGAAGAGCTGTTCCTCAAGAAGAAAACGCCACCATCACTAAGGTGGATTCATTCCTTGTTCTTCTTTCTTCTGTTTTTCGTTTTCTATGTTATGTGCTTATCTATGTTTGTATCTTCACTACATGATCATTAGTAGTTAGTAACTTTGTCTTAAAGATATGAACGTCCTATGAATCCATCACCTCTCTTAAATGAAAATTGTTTTAATTCAAAAGAACAAGAAGTACATGAGTTTCGAATTTATCCTTGAACTTAGCTTAATTATATTGATGTGGTGACAATGCTTCTTGTTTTCTGAATGTATGCTTGAACAGTGCATATGTCTTTTGAAGTTGTTGTTTAAGAATGTTAAATATGTTGGCTCTTGAAAGAATGATGACTAGGAGACATGTTATTTGATAATCTGAAAAATCATAAAAATGATTCTTGAAGCAAGAAAAAGCAGCAAAAAAACAAAGCTTGCAGAAAAAAAAAAAGAAAAAAATAGGCGAAAAAAATATGAAGAAAAAGAAAAAGCAAGCAGAAAAAGCCAATAGCTCTTAAAACCAAAAGGCAAGGGCAAATAAAAAGGATCCCAAGGCTTTGAGCATCAGTGGATAGGAGGGCCTAAAGGAATAAAATCCTGGTCTAAGCGGCTAAACCAAGCTGTCCCTAACCATGTGCTTGTGGCGTGTAGGTGTCAAGTGAAAACTTGAGACTGAGCGGTTAAAGTCAAGGTCCAAAGCAAAAAAACAAAGAGTGTGCTTAAGAACCCTGGACACCTCTAATTGGGGACTTTAGCAAAGCTGAGTCACAATCTGAAAAGGTTCCCCCAATTATGTGTCTGTGGCATTTATGTATCCGGTGGTAATACTGGAAAACAAAGTGCTTAGGGCCACGGCCAAGACTCATAAAGAAGCTGTGTTCAAGAATCATCATACTGAACTAGGAGAGTCAATAACACTATTCAAAATCTGAAGTTCCTATAGATGCCAATCATTCTGAACCTCAATGGATAAAGTGAGATGCCAAAACTATTCAAGAGGCAAAAAGCTATAAGTCCCGCTCATATGATTGAAGCTATGTTTCATTGATAGTTTGGAATTTATAGTATATTCTCTTCTTTTTATCCTATTTGATTTTCAGTTGCTTGGGGACAAGCAACAATTTAAGTTTGGTGTTGTGATGAGCGGATAATTTATACGCTTTTTGGCATTGTTTTTAGTATGTTTTTAGTAGGATCTAGTTACTTTTAGGGATGTTTTCCTTAGTTTTTTTGTTAAATTCACATTTCTGGACTTTACTATGAGTTTGTGTGTTTTTCTGTGATTTCAGGTATTTTCTGGCTGAAATTGAGGGACTTGAGCAGAAATCAGATTCAGAGGTTGAAAAAGGACTGCTGATGCTGTTGGATTCTGACCTCCCTGCACTCAAAGTGAATTTTCTGGAGCTACAGAACTCGAAATGGTGCGCTTCCAATTGCGTTGGAAAGTAGACATCCAGGGCTTTCCAGAAATATATAATAGTCCATACTTTGGCCAAGAATTGACGACGTAAACTGGCGTTCAACGCCAGCTTTCTACCCAAATCTGGCGTCCAGCGCCAGAAAAGGATCCAAAACCAGAGTTGAACGCCCAAACTGGCACAAAAACTGGCGTTCAACTCCACAAATGGCCTCTGCACGTGCAACACTTAAGCTCAGCCCAAACACACACCAAGTGGGCCCCGGAAGTGGATTTATACATCAAATACTTACTCATGTAAACCCTAGTAGCTAGTTTATTATAAATAGGACCTCTTACTATTGTATTAGGCATCTTTGGTCTCAGTTTTAATTCATTGTTCATCTTAGGAGACTATTGATCTCGTTTAGGGGGCTGGCCATCTCGGCCATGCCTGGACCTTCACTTATGTATTTTCATACGGTAGAGTTTCTACACTCCATAGATTAAGGTGTGGAGCTCTGCTGTTCCTCAAAGATTAATGCAAAGTACTACTGTTTTCTATTCAATTCTTCTTATTTCTCTTCTAAGATATCCATTCGCACCCAAGAACGTGATGAAGGTGATGATTATGTGTGACGCTCATCATCCTTCTCCCTTATGAACGCGTGCCTGACAAACACTTCTGTTCTACATGAATTAAGCTAGAATGAGTATCTCTTAGATCTCCTAACCAGAATCTTCGTGGCGTAAGCTAGAATGATGGCGGCATTCAAGAGAATCCGGAAAGTCTAAACCTTGTCCGTGGTATTCCGAGTAGGATTCAATGATTGAATGACTGTGACGAGCTTCAAACTCGCGAGTGCTGGGCGTTAGTGACAGACGCAAAAGGAGGGTGAATCCTATTCCAGCATGATCGAGAACCGACAGATGAATAGCCGTGCCGTGACAGGGTGCGTGAGCATATTATTCACTAAGAGGAGGGGATGTAGCCACTGACAACGGTGATGCCCTTGCATACAGCCAGCCATGGAAAGGAGTAAGACAGATTGGATGAAGATAGCAGGAAAGGAGAGGTTCAGAGGAACAAAAAGCATCTCCATTCGCTTATCTGAAATTCCTACCAATGATTTACATAAGTATCTCTATCCCTATTTTATTATATAATATTCGAAAACTCCATGATTATTTTATATCCGCCTGACTGAGATTTGCAAGGTGACCATAGCTTGCTTCATACCAACAATCTCCGTGGGATTCGACCCTTACTCACGTAAGGTATTACTTGGACGACCCAGTGCACTTGCTGGTTAGTTGTATCGAAGTTGTGACAATTATGAATTAAGATCAGAGCACCAAGCTTTGGAGCCATTACCAGGATTTGTTTGAGCCTGGAGATCACAATTTCGTGCACCATTTATCAAGATCATTGGAGACTTCTCTACCTAGGTTGCCGTCTACTCCTTTATTTGAGTGGGTAAAACTTATCTCTATTAGATTTTCTGTCCTACTTGAGTATGGTATTCTTGAAACAGATGGCCAACTTAGGAGGCTTTGTGGAATTAAGCATAAGAGAAGGATGTTCAGTGGTTGGAGTTGCAAATCAAGACTCATCAAGGTTGAGATTTCAAGAGCTAGATGCAAGAGTTGGACTAGTGATCAATTGGTTGGATCTAAGAGAAGAGTTTGGTACTTCATTGAGAATTCGGATTGCTTGCCACCCGGTTGGAACAATAATGATCAACTTAAAAACGGGTGTAGAAACAAGATTTAGGATCCCGGCATAAAAGAGGATCAACTTTGGGAGCTCAAAGCTTGTGAAGAACTTCATCAAGGCTTGGTGAATTCACTTCGAAACGTTGGAGCTTATTGGAAGTCCAAGCGTTAGTAGAAGTTTCAAGATGAGTTCAAGCACAAGCCACCATGACAAGGATCTCACCAAATGTCCAACTTAAAGACTTTAACTAAAAGTGCTAGGTGGGAGACACCTCACCATGGTAAATTCTTCCTATTTTATCTTTTGTTTATATTGGTAATAAGTTGAATTTTCAACTTTAGTTGGGTTTATTTAGTTTAGGTTGTGGTTTTACCTGTTTAATAATGTTTGGATTTATTTTCATAACTTGTTGGTTTAAAACAAAAAAGTGTGTCCCACGCGTGCGCGTGGCCGACGCGCACGCGTCACATTGAACTTTGCTCTCTAGTTCAAACAAACAGAAAGTTGTGCTGGAACGGTGCGGGTAGGGTGCTAGACGCACAACCCAACTCATGCGTACGCTTTGCTGACGCCTACGCGTCATTTTCCTTTTTGGCCATCCACGCGTGGGCGTGGCCAATGCGCACGCGTCGTACCTAAATGTTGTCCCAGTACTTATGAACAGAGAGTTGTACGACAAGTGTTCTGAAACTGTGTGTTTCGCACAATTTTCATCCACACATACGCGTGCTTCACGCGTATGCGTCATATTCCTTTTTCTACCTTCACACGTTCGCGTCGACGACGCGTACGCGTGGATTCAAATATGATAACCCCTGGCGCGAGTGCCCTAGCCCATTCGCGTAGCCTACCTCACCCCCCACCAACGTCCCTTTCTCTTCTCCAACGTTCCCCTCTTTTCTTCTTCAAACTCACAGAACCTCCATTACCACCACCATCAACCTCCACCAATCACCACTGCCCACACCGTCCGACGACCCCAAGCCGCCGCCGACCAACCCTCTCTCTTCCCTTTTCTCTTCTTTTCCTTCTTCTTCTCTCTCTCTTCCTCTCTCCTTTTCCCCTTTCTTTCTTTCTTCTTCCATTCTTTCCCGGTTCGTCTTCTTCGCTACCACCAGCTCCGCCACGGCACCACTATAACCGCCGGCGTCCCCTCCACCGTTCCTTCCCTTTCCTCTGCCTATTTCTATTTTGCTTCTTCCCAGGTTCCAATTCCATCTGTTTTAACTTCTGCTTCTATTTTTTAATTTCCTTTGATTAAATTCCATGTTAGTGTTAGTTGATTAGGTTGCTGTTTGATTAGGTTAGCTTAGCTGAATTAGGTGGTTAGGTAGTTAACTGATTTTGTAGTGGATTTAGGTTTGAATTCTGTTGTTTATTCTCTCTGAAATTGGTTTTTCTGTTGCTGGTAATGACTTGCCCTGTGTTAATTTGGTTTCCTGCTGCTGCAATTTCTGTTTTACTTTAAACCACTTACTGTTGTTTCTTGCTGCTGTGCTTTGCTTTGTTTAGTGATGATGATGTTGATATTCTATGATATAGTACATGTTGCTGTTGTTGCTAATTTTGGGTGCTACTGCTGTTTGATGATGCCTTGGTTTATAATGCTCAATTCATATAAAAAGTTATTGTGTTTTGGCTCTTGTTAAACCTATGCTAAGTTCATATGGATTGTAATTGCTGCTCATGTTTGCATATGCACCTTTGTCTATATGATATTATAGTTGCTGGTTTTGCTTGAATCGTTCTGAGATTCATATGAGTTGCTGATTCTATTTGAAATTAAATCTGAGTTGTTGATTTGCTGCTATTTGTTTAATTCGGGAACGCTCAATTTACTGCCGGAATGCTGCCCAAATTTTTTTTCTGAAAACTGTTTTACTCTTAACTTCCACTCATGAATTAACTTT
The DNA here is from genome assembly GCF_000816755.2 of Arachis ipaensis. Lineage (NCBI taxonomy): Eukaryota > Viridiplantae > Streptophyta > Magnoliopsida > Fabales > Fabaceae > Arachis > Arachis ipaensis. The sequence continues at coordinate 30,222,648 of NC_029789.2, forward strand.
AGTACTTTTGAATTGGGATTTATTTGGTTTGAACCAAAGTCAATTCATGGGGTGATGGGTTTGCATTTCCGTTCCTTTTGGTTCCCTTTCCATTTGAACTTATGATTGACGGAATCAAGGCACTAATTGACGGATTTCTGTGTCAAATAGGTCCTTGGTTAACCAAGTCAATGTGAACCTCTTTTGTGCTTTCATTCCTTCAAGCTTAGTCAAACTTTTTCATTTTCATGGTTCAAATTCGATTTCCACTATCTTTGACCAGAGAAGTGACTTTCATTCAATTCTATATTTGACTTGAACTTGTTTCCTTATATGTAGGTTCTTTATTTTTGTATTAATTGGTGATTTTCACTGGTGTAAACCTTTCTAAATGGTGATTGTTTTCAGTACTCTTTTGGGTTTCACCAAGTGCTCATTTCACTTTCTTCCACACCAATTCTTACAAATTTAGTGATCAATTACATTGTTAATGATTTCAATTCTTTGTGTGCTTCTTGCATTACATATTTCATCGTCAATGATTTGTATTATATGTATGGATGTGAGCTTGCTTGATCTTAAACTTTGTGAATGATGCACGGAATTGTGATCACACTTTTCACAACTCCGGTACAACTAACCAGCAAGTGCCCTGGGTCGTCCAAGTAATAAAACCTTACACGAGTAAGGGTCGATCCCATGGAGATTGCCGGCTTGAAGCAAGCTATGGTCATCCTGTAAATCTTAGTCAGGCGGATTCAATTGGTTATGAGTTTTGATAATTGAAAGATAAATAAAACATAAATCAAAATAAAGATACTTATGTAATTCATTGGTGGGAATTTCAGATAAGCGTTCGGAGATGCTTTGTTGATTCTGAACCTCTGCTTTCCTATTGTCTTCATCCAATCATGCGTGCTCCCTTCCATGGCAAGATGTATGTTGGTGGATCACCATTGTCAATGGCTACCATTCGTCCTCTCAGTGAAAATGGTCCAGGTACAGTTTCTGTACAGCTAATCAACTGTCGGATCTCTCGTCTCGGATGAAAAATACCAGGCACAGCTACTGCACGGCTAATCATCTGTCGGTTCTCACTTGTGTCAGAATAGGATCTCTCTATCCTTTTGCACACTGTCACTGCGCCCAACATTCGTGAGTTTGAAGCTCGTCACAATCATCCCGTCCCAGATCCTACTTGGAATACCACAGACAAGGTTTAGACTTTTCGGATCTCAAGAATGCTACCAATTGGTTCTAGCCTCTACCACGAAGGTTCTAATCTCACGGATTCGAATGCTCTATTGTCAGGAGAGGCAAGTCAAATCCATGGATTAGAGACCCAAGAGACTATACTCCGGCTGTCGTCCAATGACTACGTTGAACATCATGTAGACCGCTTGTGGTTGTCAGGCACGCGGATTTTGGCTAAGCGAGTAACAAAGATAGTGGGTGATTGTCACGGGTCACCCCTTCATTCTAAATTAACTGAATTAAGTACGAGAGTATATCTTGGAGAAGAAGTAAGCGTGAATTGAAAGAGAAACAATAGTACTTGCATTAATTCATGAAGAACAGCAGAGCTCCGCACCTTAATCTATGAGGTGTCGAAACTCCACTGTAGAAAATACATAAGAGAAAAAGGTCTAGGCATGGCCGAATGGCCAGCCTCCCAAATGTGAAAAATGGCATAAGCTTCCTTGAATACAATAGTAAAAAGTGCTATTTATACTAAACTAGTTACTAAGGATTACAGAAAATAAGTAACTAAGTGCAGATAGTGCAAAAATCCACTTCTGGGGCCTACTTGGTGTGTGCTTGGGCTGAGCATTGAGCTTTACACATGCATAGGCCTTTTCTAGAGTTAAACGCCAGCTTGGATGCCAGTTTGGGCGTTTAACTCCAGTTTTGGTGCCAGTTCCAGCGTTTTATGCCAGAAAAGGGTCTCTGGCTGGTGTTTAACGCCAGTTTGGGCCATCAAATCTCGAGCAAAGTATGAACTATTATATATTTCTGGAAAGCCCAAGATGTTAGCTTTCCATCCCAATTAATAACGCGCCAATTAGACTTCTGTAGCTCCAAAAAATCGTGTTTGAGTGCAGGGAGGTCAGAATATAACAGCATCTGCAGTCATTTCTCAGCCTCTGAATCAGATTTTTGCTCAGGTCCCTCAATTTCAGCCAGAAAATGCCTGAAATTACAGAAAAACACACAAACTCATAGTAAAGTCCAGAAATATGATTTTTGCATAAAAACTAATAAAAATATAATAAAAAGTAACTAAAACATACTAAAAACTACCTAAAAACAATGCCAAAAAGCATATAAATTATCCGCTCATCACAACCCCAAACTTAAATTGTTGCTTGTCCCCAAGCAACCAAAAACAAAATAAGATAAAAAGAAGAGAAAATACAATAAATTTCAAAATATCAATGAAGCTTAGTTCCAATTAGATGAGCTGGACTAATAGCTTTTTGCTTCTGAATAGTTTTGGCATCTCACTTTATCCTTTGAAGTTCAGAATGATTGGCATCCATAGGAACTCAGAATTCAAATAGTGTTATTGATTTTCCTAGTTTAGTATGTTGATTCTTGAACACAGCTACTTTATGAGTCTTGGTTGTGACCCTTAGCATTTTGTTTTCCAGTATTACCACCGGATACATAAATGCCACAGATACATAATTGGGTGAACCTTTTTAGATTGTGACTCAGCTTTGCTAGAGTCCCTAGTTAGAGGTGCACAGAGTTCTTAAGCACACTCTTTTTCTTTGGATCACAACTTTTACCACTCAGTCCCAAGCTTTTCACTTGGACCTTCATGACACGAGCACATGGTTAGGGATAGCTTGATTTAGCCGCTTAGGCCAGGATTTTATTTCTTTGTGCCCTCCTATCCATTAATGCTCAAAGCCTTGGATCCTTTTTACCCTTGCCTTTTAGTTTAAAGGGTTATTGGCTTTTTGCTCTTGCCTTTTGGTTTAAAGAGCTATTGGCTTTTTCTGCTTGCTTTTTCTTTTTCTTTCTTTTTCTTTCTTTTTCTTTATTTTTTGCCATTTTTTTTCGCAAGCTTTGTGTTTTTCATTGCTTTTTCTTGCTTCAAGAATCAATTTTATAATTTTTTAGATTATCAATAATATTTCTCTTTTTTTCATTATTCTTTCAAGAGCCAACGATTTTAACATTCATAAACTTCACTATCAAAAATATGCACTGTTCAAGCATTCATTCAGAAAACAAAAAGTATTGCCACCACATCAAAATAATTAAACTATTTTCAAGATAGAATTCGAAATTCATGTACTTCTTTTTCTTTTTCAGAAAACATTTTTCATTTAAGAAAGGTGAAAGATTCATGGAACATTCATAGCTTTAAGACATAGACACTAAACACTAATGATCATGTAATGAAGACACAAACATAGTCAAAACATAAAGCATAAAAACTGAAAACAGAAAAGAAAATAAACAAGGAGATTAAAGAACGGGTCCACCTTAGTGATGGTGGTTTCTTCTTCCTCTTGAAGAACCAATGGAGTTCTTGAGCTCCTCTATGTCTCTTTCTTGCCTTTGTTGTTCCTCTCTCATGGCCTTTTGGTCCTCTCTGATTTCATGGAGGATGATGGAGTGCTCTTGGTGCTCCACTCTTAGTTGCTCCATGTTGAAACTCAATTCTCCTAAGGAGGTGTTGAGTTGCTCCCAATAGTTGTGTGGAGAAAAATGCATCCCTTGAGGCATCGCAGGGATTTCTTGATGAGAGACTTCCTTATGCTCTTGTTGAGGTCTATGAGTGGGCTCTCTTGCTTGCTCCATCCTCTTTCTAGTGATGGGCTTTTGAGATGAATCTCTCCATCTCCCATGACTCGGAGTTGGAAGCAACTGCCTTCCCTTTCCTCTTCCTAGAGGTTTTCCGGCCTTAGGTGCCATTAATGGTTATAGAAAAACAAAAAGCAGAGCTTTTTTCCATACCAAACTTAAAAGGTTTGCTCGTCCTTGAGAAAAAGAAGAAAGAAAGGATTAGAGGAAGAATATATGGAGGAGATAGAAGTGTGTGAATGGTTCGGCCAAGGGGGGGTTTTAGGCGGTTATGATGTGTGAAAATGAAGGAGTGATGAGGGGCTTATATAGGAGTGGAGTGGAGAGGGAATTCTTGTAATAGGGGTTGGGTTTGGGAGGGAGATGGTTTGAATTTGAATGGGTGCGGGTAGGTGGGTTGTATGATGGTTTTGGAGGAGAAATGGAGGTGATTGGTGGAGGTTATTTTGGGGAAGAGTGTTATAGAAAGGTGTGAAAAGGAGAGAAAATTAGTTGGGGTAGGTGGGGATCCTGTGGGATCCACAGATCCTGGGGTGTCAAGGAATTCTGGTCCCTGCACCTTTCTGGCATTTAAACGCCCCTGGATAGCCCTTTCTAGCGTTTAAACGCCAGTCTGCTACCTTTCCTGGCATTAAACGCCAGGCTGATGCCCCTTTCTAGCGTTTAACGCCAGCCAGACACCATTTTCTGGTGTTAAACGCCAATCTGTCTACCAATTCTGGTGTTTAACGCTCAAAATGCTGCCAGACTGAGCGTTAAACGCCCATTCTTCTATCCTTATTGGCGTTTAAATGCCAGTACGCCTGTCCTCCAGGGTGTGCTATTTTTGATGCTGTTTTTGATTCCGCTTTAATTCTACAGCTGTTTTGTGACTCCACATGATCATCAACCTAAAGAAAACATAAACTAACAATGGAAAATAAAATGAAAAAGTAATTAACATAGATAAATAAGATTGGGTTGCCTCCCAATAAGCGCTTCTTTAATGTCAATAGCTTGATAGTGAGCTCTTATAGAGCTTCACAGACACTCAGAGCATGATGGTGGCCTCCCAACACCAAACTTAGAGTTTGAATGTGGGGGCTCTGCTTGACTCTGTATTGAGAGAAGCTTTTCATGCTTCCTCTCCATGGTTACAGAGGAAGATCCTTGAGCCTTAAACACAAGGTAGTCCTCATTCAGTTGCAGGATTAACTCTCTTCTTTCCACATCAATCACAGCTCTTACTGTGGCTAGGAAGGGCCTTTCAAGGATGATGCATTCATCCTCATCCTTCCTAGTGTCTAGGATTATGAAGTCAGCAGGGATGTAAAGGCCTTCAACCTTCACTAAGACATCCTCTACAAGTCCATAAGCCTGTTTCATTGATTTGTCTGCCATCTCTAGTGAGATTCTTGCAGCTTGTACCTCAAAGATCTCCAGTTTCTCCATTACAGAGAGTGGTATGAGGTTAATACTTGAACCAAGGTCACACAGAGCCTTCTCAAAGGTCATGGTGACTATGGTGCAAGGAATTAAGAACCTTCCAGGATCCGGTTTCTTTTGAGGTAATTTTTGCTGAACCAAGGCATTCAGTTCATTGATGAGCAATAGAGGTTCATCCTCCCAAGTCTCATTACCAAATAACTTGGCATTCAGCTTCATGATTGTTCCTAGATACCGAGTAACTTGCTCTTCAACAATATCTTCATCCTCTTTAGAGGAAGAATACTTATCAGAGCTCATGAATGGCAACAGTAAGTTCAGTGGAATCTTTATGGTCTCTGTATGAGTCTCAGATTCCTTTGGTTCCTCATTAGGGAACTCCTTAGTGGTTAGTGGATGTCCATTGAGGTCTTCCTCACTGGAAATCACTGCCTCTTCCTCCTCTATAGGTTTGGCCACTTTGGATATATTGATGGCCTTGCACTCACTCTTTGGATTCTCTTCTATATTGCTTGGGAGAGTACTGTGAGGGATTTCAGTAATTCTTTTACTCAGCTGACCCACTTGTGCCTCCAAATTTCTGATGGAGGACCTTGCTTCAGTCATGAAACTGAGAGTGGTCTTAGATAGATCAGAGACTATGGTTGCTAAGTTAGAGAGGCTCTGCCTCGAATTCTCTATCTGTTGTTGAGAAGATGATGGAAAATGTTTGCTATTGCCAAACCAAATTTTCCCACCATTATTATTATTGAAGCCTTGTTGAGGCTTCTGTTAATCCTTCCATGAGAAATTTGGATGATTTCTCAATGAAGGATTATAGGTGTTTCCATAAGATTCTCCCATGTAATTCACCTCTTCCCTTGCAGGATTCTCAGGGTCATAAGCTTCTCCTTCAGAGGAAGCTTCTTTAGTACTGCCGGATGCAGCTTGCATTCTAGTCAGATTCTGAGAAATCATATTGACTTACTGAGTCAATATTTTATTCTGAGCTAATATGGCATTCAGAGTATCAATCTCAAGAACTCCTTTCTTCTGAGTCATCCCATTATTCACAAGATTTCTTTCAGAAGTATACATGAACTAGTTATTTGCAACCATTTTAATGAGTTCCTGGGCTTCTGCAGGTGTTTTCTTCAGATGAAGAGATCCACCAGCAGAGTGGTCCAATAACATCTTGGACAATTCAGACAGACCATCATAGGATATACCTAAGATGCTCCATTCTAAAAGCATATCAGAAGGACACCTTCTAATCAATTGCTTGTATCTTTTCCAAAAAGCAATGAGCTATCCTGGGTCAGAAGATCATCAAAGGTCTGAATCCTTTCTTGGAGCAAAAGACAAGATCAACGGTTCAGATTGAAGAAGCTTGATGAAAAGGGTTGAGAGAGGTCGATGCATGTTAGTTTTTGGTTTTTCCTCTCTCTTCTCTATGTCCAAACCATTACTGTTTTTGGTTGGAGAAGAAGTTGCTTGGTTGAACCGGTTTCAACTTTGGAAGTTTCTCCTTCTATATTAAGGGTAAACGGCCAAGGGTTGAGATCAAGGAGAGAAAGTGAAAGCACAGAGTTCTCATAGCTTCCCAAGCTATTTGAAGTTCTTCTCTTTTAATGAGTTTCATTTTGTTTTCTTTTTCTTAGTATTGTTTGTCTGAGTCTCATGGTAAAAGGCAACATGGTGAGGTTTGTAAGAAAAAGCCAGTGAGAGGTAAAAGGCAGTGAGCATGCAATATTAGAGAAAAAGCCATAAATGTCTCAGAGTTTCCTTGTACATCTTTCTGTTGTATTTCATGATTCCGTGGGAATTCTCTTGCAAGTTGGGATAGCACTTTACGGTTGAAAGCTAGGTTTTGAGTCCTAGTTAAATTCAGATTGGGTGTAGAATCTAGTTTTGTCCTTGATAGGATTGGGTAGATCCTAGGGAAGGAAATTGGTGTCTGTAATGTTGTGATAACATAGTGAAATTCTATCATTGTTGTGATGGAGACTGGATGTAGGCCACATTGCACTTAGTGGCTAAATTAGGATATATCTGGTGTTAATTCTTCTTCTCTACTCCTTTCTCTGTTTCTACTAATCAGGAGACGAAAACAAAAGTATCTCTCAACTCGACACGAGACAAAACAAAAGTGTCTCTCAACTCATTACAACATTTTGGGTCTATGGCCACGGTTTTTTTGGTCACGGTAAAAAACCGTGACCATAGACGCTCTATGGTCACGGTTTTTTAGGGTGACAAAAAAAGTTAAGGTTACGGTTTTTTTGGAAAGGGTGACCATAGAGTACCTATGGTCACAGTTTTTTAAAAAGGGTGGACTAAAAGGGTCTATGGTCACGGTTTTAAGGGGTGACCTAAAGGGGTCTATGGTCACAGTTTCTTACAGTGACCAAAAAGGGTCTATGGTCACGGTTCTTCAAAAAAGGGTGACCTAAAAAGACCTATGATCACGGTTTCGGAGGGTGACCTAAAGGGATCTATGGTCACAGTTTTGAGAGGTGGCCTAAAAGGGTTTATGATCACGGTTTTGGGGGTGACCTAAAATGATCTATGGTCACGGTTTTTTACAGTGACCAAAAAAGGGCTATGGTCACGTTTTTTCAAAAAAGGGTGACCTAAAAGGGTTTATGGTCACGGTTTTGGGCGGTGACCAAAAGGGGTCTATGGTCACGGTTTTGGGGGTGGCCTAAAAGGGTCTATGGTCACGATTTTGGTGGGAGACTTAAAGGTGTCTATGGTCACGGTTTTTCGAAAGGGTGACCTAAAAAGGTCTATGGTCACGGTTTTGGGGGGTGACCTAGAGGTCTATGGTTACAATTTTAGAGGCTGACCTAAAGGGGTCTATGGTCACGATTTTAGGGAGTGACCTAAAAGGGTCTATGGTCACAGTTTTTTACAGTGACCAAAAAGAGACTATGGTCACGGTTTTTAAGAAGGGTGACCTAAAAGAGTCTATGGTCATGGTTTTGGGTGGTGACCTAAAGGGGTCTATGGTCACGATTTTTGGGGATGACTTAAAGGAGTCTATGGTCACAGTTTTGGGAGTGACCTAAAGGGGTCTATGGTCACAGTTTTAATCATTTAAATTAAAAAAAGATTTAAAACTTAATAATATAAAAAATGATTTAATAACTTAATAACGGATGAAAAACTAGCCCAGTGACTAATTATATATAATGCCAAATTTGTTTTAATTATAGTTTAAGTTTTAGCCATGGTATAGTATAAGATAATTGGAATAATATAAAAATTAATTTTGTACACTAAAAATTTAACCATTAAATCGATTATTAAATTTTGTGCTTTAATTAGGGAAAAAATGATGCCGTCTCTTGTTTATTTGAAAAAAAAATTTGAAATACAGTAGCCCAATTCGTAACACTGAAGGAAATTGAAGGAAATTGAACCCCCCCTCTTTCTTCCCCCAATTCGTAACACTATGAGAGTGAGACCTCTGAAGGAAATTGAAACTGCAAAACCCTAGCCCCTTATTGTTGCCGCCGTCCCAAGCTTTTGAGCGCCGCCGCCGTCCCAAGCTCCTCAACGCCGACGCCGTCCCCAGGTCTTCAGTGTCGTCGCTTCTTCCTCTTCCTTGTCTTGGAAAACCCAGAAAGCTTAGCACGTCTTCTTCATCTTCGTTGGCTTCTCTGTTCGTGGCTTGGAGTAGCACGCCATCGGGTCGCCGCTTGCCGTCGTCTCGCCTATCTCGTTGTCTCGCTGGTTGCCATCCGTCGAAGGTTAGTGGCCTCCGCTTCTTCTTTTGAAGTTCTGAAATTGTTGTTCAATCATGGCGGTTCCCTTTTTCTTGTAATCTTCTGTAGTTGCCTGTTGCTGATGGATCTGTCTTATATTTGCGGGTTGGTGATGGCTGTCATTTTTTTTCCCAAATTTATGGATGGCTGGCTTTGTTTCAAATCTTTGTAAAATAACTCATGATTTGCTTTGTTTCAAATATTTATATAATTGTTTCCAAATGTAAATGAATCAAGAGGGCTTTGTTAATTTGTCAATAAATAACTCATTATAAAACTATTGTAGGTATGATGCAGTTTGAGACCTGTGATGCAGTTTCTCTGGACCAATATCACTGATGATCAATCATAGGTATGATGATGAAAATAACATTATATTAGAGGCTATTGTCACGCCCCGTATACTTATTGTTACACTTATGTCACTTAATTAATTTTTTTAAAAATATTCTTTTATTGAATTACACAACTTCACAAACATTTTTTTTCAAGTTTCTATTTGTCATCATTTTTGTTTACTATATATATGCTCAATGTTCTGAAATAATTATTAATATTTTGTTATCAGCATCTTCTTCCAACTCTTTTGTTTTAAATTTACTGATTTAGTCTGAATTTTTTGTTCAAATTTACTGATGGCTCTGTTTTGTAATTACTAGTTGCTGATAGCTCTTAATTTTTTTATTCAAATTTACTGATGGGTTTGTTTTGTAATTGCTGGTTTTCCTGGGTGAAGATTTAGTGTTTTGGAATGTTTTATAATGGCACAAAAGTATAAAGACAAATGTTATTCAGAGAGATGATGAAAAATCATCCAATGACTGTACCTGAACTGCATTTTAGAAAATTAGTTCAATTTTGTAGTCTTGATATCATCAAAGTATGTTATTTTCACAACTTTCTTGGCTTTATTAATGGTATCGTGTATTTAACTAACTTTATGTATTTTTACATTGCAATAATATATAGGTTATTTCTGACAAAAATCGTGAAAATAGATCCAAACAAAAATGGAATCATCGAATGGATCCAATTAGTTTTGAATTTACGCGCTAAACTGGTATTATATTTGTGCTTTGCATTTAAGTATCTTTGCATCTTTCATGTCATCTGTGTTGACTTCATCTGTGTTGACTTCGAATAATCTTGGTGGTTTCTTTGTAGCGTGCAAAAAAAGAGGACAATGAAGATCCATCACAGTCTGAGATGTTTGTTGTAACTCGTACTAACAAGAAAGGAGAGACTGATTTGGGAACACAAGAGACGATTGTGAGTTGTTTAGTTTCGTAGAAATGTACACTAAAAGAAATGTGTAAATCATTTTTTTTAAGCATATGCGCACATGAACTTATTTCAATTTTACTTGTGTGTAATAGGATCATCTTCAAAATTGGAAGCAAGCTGGATACAGTGATGATGAAGCACTTCAAACGGTTTTTGGAAAGGAGAGACATGGTAGAGTTCGTTTCTATGGTCGATCAGTCACAAAATCCTCTATTAAAAAGGATAAGCAAATCCGACAAATGCAACAACAACATACTGAAGTGGTTTCAACTATCGAGAAAAATCAAAATAACTTAACTTCCAAGTTGGATGGTTTAACGAGCTTGGTCAAAATGTTGTTGCAACAAGTTAATCCTGGTATGAGTGCGGAACAAGTGCAAGTAATGATAGAAGCTGCCCAACAATCTCCGCCTGATGCAAGTAGTACACCAAATGATGCGAGGCGAAGCATTTCTCCTTCACTGGGATCGAACCATGTGTCAAAAAATATGGAAGTAAGTACTATCAAAATTAGTAGTTAAATTAATAGTGGCTGATTGCTGTTGATGTTAATTTTATTGTTGATTTTATTGGCCTTAAGCGAATTTACAATAGAATCTAGTTTATTATCAAATTAAAAATTTCAACCACTATATAAAATAATTGCACTATTTTATCAAATTAAAAAGATTTTACATGGTCATCAAATTGGACATTTGGCTAATTGGCTCCATGAGTACATATTGAATAAAAGAGTAAGAAACTAATTACGAACTAAGATGCATAACCTACCATTGTTTCCTTTCAGAAGGTATAGAAAAATAGATAAAGCAATAATAATACATGAAGGTGAAGGGGTAGCAATCATCATTGACTCAGTACTCAGTAATATATAGCGTAAATAACAAACAACATGGGAGGAGGGAACAAAGAAAACAAAAGCGAAAGCGTTGTATCCATGGAGATGAACAAGCTCCCCTAAAATCCCGCTTCGAACTTAATTAATGCACCCTATAACGTTTGGACAAATATTATTCGAAATTCTTTGCATCACATGAAGATTAATTCAAGAGAAAAATAATAAAAGAAAGAAGAATACAATACAAATATTTTTTCTTTTTCTATTATTATTATTATTATTATTATTATTATTATTATTATTATTATTATTATTATTATTATTATTATTATTATTCTGGTTTTTCTGTTTCACTGGTGTTGATTACTTGATTTGTTTGATGGGTTGGAAGCTAATAATAGTATTTCGGTATTACCTTATTTTTTAAGCTTCTATTTTGGTTGTGGTTGTTTCTTTGTGCTGAATTTTTTTGAGTTTTAAGAGACTTCAATAGGGGAGTTAAAGTTCCACTCAAAGATAGATGAAAAATATATAAACATTACCAAATGCTCCTTGTTATAAACCTTAGCAAATGCTCCTTGTTATTTAGTGGTTAAAATTTTCATGTTGATTGATTTATTTAACTTGTGCTCTATTCATTACTCAAATGTACTGCATGCATCATCAAAAACATTTTTGTTCTGTTCTAACTTCTTTATTTCTTTTGCTAGCAAGAGGACATGTGTGAAGAAAATATGTTCTATACAAATATAAGATGGGATGGGTCTTATAATGATTTTGGTTATCTAAATGTATTATTTTGATGTGTTCTTTACATTTTGATAAGAGACTTTATCCGATATTACATGTAATGGATAAATTACACCCTATTTTGATTAATGTTGTAATGGATATCTAGTTTTTAATGAAACTTTTATGATTTATATTTATTGAATTTCTCATTCTTAGATTTATTTTGTGATTATCATCATTTTGGGATGTGATTATGCTCTAAAAAAATTCATAAAATAAAACAGGCTATGGTCACAGTAAAAACTGTGACTATAGATAAGTTATGGCCACGGTGAAAACTATGACCATAGATAAGGCTATGGTCACGACAAAAAACCGTGACCATAGATAAGGCTATGGTTACGGTTTTAAGGAGGGGGTGACCATAGATAAGCTATGGCCACGGTGAAAGCTGTGACTATAGATAAGGCTATGGTTACGTTTTTAAGGTTGGGTGACCATAGAGGCTATGGTCGTGGTGAAAAACCATGACCAAAGATAAGGCTATGGTCACGGTTTAAGGAGGGGTGACTATAGGGGCTATGGTCACGGTTTTTGAGAGGGGTGATGGTGCACGAATTGTGAGTCACACTTTTCACAACTCGTACCACTGACCAGCAAGTGCACTGGGTCGTCCAAGTAATACCTCACGTGAGTAAGGGTCGAATCCCACGGAGATTGTTGGTTTGAAGTAATCTATGGTTATCTTGTAAATCTTAGTCAGGAAGTCAATTATGTTTATCAGTTGAATTGCAAATAAACAAGAGAGCATGGATTAAAGGTTACTTGCTATGCAGTAATGGAGAATATGTTAGAGTTTTGGAAAATTAACCCCAAAAAGCGTATAAAGTATCCGCTCATCACAACACCAAACTTAAACTGTTGCTTGTCCTCAAGCAACTAGACAAATAAAATAGAAGACTAATAGGTTGAGAAGCAATAATATCTCAGAGTTTTTGATTGAAGCTCAGATTCTAATTAGATGAGCGGGACTAGTAGCCTTTTGCTTCTGAACAGTTTTGGCATCTCACTTTATCCATTGAAGCTCGGAGTGATTGGCATCTATAGGAACTTAGAATTCAGAGAGTGTTATTGATTCTCTTAGTTCAGTGTGATGATTCTTGAACACATCTTCTTTATGAGTCTTGGCCGTGGCCCTAAGAACTTTGTTTTCCAGTATTACCACCGGATACATAAATGCCACAGACACATAATTGGGTGAACCTTTTAGATTGTGACTCAGCTTTGCTGAAGCCCCCAATTAGAGGTGTCCAGAGTTCTTAAGCACACTCTTCTTTTTGCCTTGGACCTTGACTTTAACCGCTCAGTCTCAAGTTTTCACTTGAGACCTTCACGCCACAAGCACATGGTTAGGGACAGCTTGGTTTAGCCGCTTAGACCAGGATTTTATCCTTTTAGGCCCTCCTATCCACTGATGCTCAAAGCCTTGGGATCCTTTTTATTTGCCCTTGCCTTTTGGTTTTAAGGGTTATTGGCTTTTTCTACTTGCTTTTTCTCTCTTTTTTTTTGTTGCAAGCTTTGTTCTTTGTTGCTTTTTCTTGCTTCAAAAATCATTTTTATGATTTTTCAGATTATCAATAACATGTCTCATGTTCATCATTCTTTCAAGAGCCAACATATTTAACAGTCTCCAGGTCAATGTCTGCTCTCATCATCCTCTTGTTGAAGGAGTCTGGATCATCCTTTAGCTGAGGTAGCTTTAAGATCTCCCTGATTCTGTCAGGGTGGGTATGAACAATCTTTCCTCTGACCACGGTCCGATAGTCATAGAAGGCAGTTCCAGATAATTTCTGCTTGTCAGTTTGCCACATATTAGCATAGAACTCCTGGACCATGTTCCTTCCCACTTTCGTTTCAGGATTAGCTAGGACTTCCCAGTTCCTGATTCAAATTTGCTCCTGAATCTCCGGATATTCATCTTCTTTCAGATCGAATCTAACTTCCGGGATCACTGATCTCAGACCCATTATTTTAAGATAATGGTCTGAATGTTCTTTAGATAAGAACTTCCCTTGATTCCAAAGTGGTTTTGGAACGCTCTCTTTCTTGCCTCTTGGAGTGAGTTGTTTTCCTTTAGGAGCCATGATCTTAGTGATCTCGGATAAACACACCAAACTTAGAGGTTTGCTTGTCCTCAAGCAAAAGAAAAGAAAGGAGAGGGATAGAAGGAGAGCTAGGTGCAATTGTTGATGGAGGAGGAGGGAGGCCAAACCCAAATTTAAAGGGATGGGTGGGTGGGTTTTCGAAAAATTGGAAAAGATAAGATAAAAAGATTGAGTTGAAAAAGATAAGATAGAAGATATAGTTTAATTTTGAAGAGATATGATAGATTTTTGAAAAAGATAAATCTGAATTTTGAAAAAGATAATATGGAGATTTGAAAAAGATATGGATTAGTTGAAAAAAATTTTAGAGTGAAAAAGATAGATTTGTTTTCAGAAAAGATTTGAAAAGAGTTGGATTGAATTTGGAAAGAGGGATTTTTAGAAATTAAGGATTTTAGAAATCAGGGTTCTTAACATGTTCATGTAAAAATCATGCATTGAAACATAAAATTTGAAATTAGAATGGAAATACGTGTGAAAAAATGAATTTGGCTCCTCCTTGCTATCCTGGCGTTTGAACGCCCAAACACTGCCTGTTTTGGGCGTTCAGCGCCCAAATGCTGCTCTCCTGGGCGTTCAACGCCCAGCTGCTGCCATTACTGGCGTTCAACGCCCAGTGGGTGCCCATTTCTGGCGTTGAACGCCCAGATTGCTACCATTACTGGCGTTCAGCGCCCAGTGGATGCCCATTTTGGGCGTTGAACGCCCAAAATGCGCTTTTACTGGCGTTTTCTTGCCAGTGAGCTCTTTTTCTCTGTTTTGTGTGCCGAGGTCTTCTGTAAATGATTCCTCACCTTAGTGTCAGTGAACTTTATATAAACAAATAAAAATAAAAATAAAAAATAGGGCAAAATACTTAGAGGATTGTTGCCCCATGGCTGGGTTGCCTCCCAGCAAGCGCTTCTTTATTGTCTTTAGCTGGACCTTGCTGAGCTTTTAATCTAGCTTCAGCCTTGAGCATTCTTGCTCAATGTTGCCTTCAAGATAATGCTTGATTCTCTGTCCATTGACAATGAACTTCTTATCAGAATCAATATCTTGAAGCTCCACATAACCATATGGTGATACACTTGTAATCACGTATGGTCCCCTCCACCGGGATTTCAGTTTCCCGGGGAATAGCCTGAGTCTAGAGTTAAACAACAGAACCTTCTGTCTTGGTTCAAAGATTCTAGATGACAGCTTTCTGTCATGCCATTTTTTTATTTTTCTTTATAAAGCTTGGCATTTTCGAAAGCTGTGAATCTAAATTACTCTAGCTCATTTAGCTGGAGCAATCATTTTTCTCCTGCTAATTTGGCATCAAAGTTTAGGAATATGGTTGCCCAGTAGGCCTTATGTTCCAGTTCCATGGGCAGGTGACATGCCTTACCATACACGAGTTGGTATGGAGAGGTCCCTATAGGGGTCTTGAATGCTGTCCTGTAAGCCCACAGAGCATCATCCAAGCTCCGTGCCCAATCCTTTCTACGGGTATTTACTGTCCGTTCCAGGATTCTCTTTAATTCTCTGTTAGAGACTTCAGCTTGCCCATTAGTTTGTGGATGATATGGAGTGGCCACCTTGTGGCGAATTCCATACCGAACCATGGCAGAGTAGAGCTGTTTATTGCAGAAGTGAGTGCCCCCATCACTGATTAGTACTCTAGGGACACCAAATCTGCTAAAGATATGTTTCTGGAGGAATTTCAGCACAGTCTTAGTATCATTGGTGGGTGTGGCAATGGCCTCAACCCGTTTTGATACATAATCAACTGCCACCAGAATATAAGTGTTTGAGTATGATGGTGGGAAAGGTCCCATGAAGTCAATTCCCCATACGTCAAACAACTCAATCTCCAAGATTCCTTGTTGAGGCATGGCGTAACCATGAGGCAGATTGCCAGCTCTTTGGCAACTGTCACAGTTGCGTACAAACTCTCAGGAATCTTTATAGAGTGTGGGCCAATAGAAGCCACATTGGAGGACCTTGGTGGCTGTTCGCTCACCTCCGAAATGGCCTCCATATTGAGATCCATGGCAATGCTAAAGGATCCTCTGTGCTTCTTCGTAAAGGAAAATGATCCTTTCTGGTGGCTGTATTGAGCCTTCTGTAGTCAATACACATGCGCCACCCTGTAACTGTTCTCGTAGAAACCAGTTCATTCTTTTTATTATGAATCACTGTCATGCCTCCCTTTTTTGGGACGACTTGAACAGGGCTCACCCAGGGGCTATCAGAAATAGGATAAATAATCCCAGCCTCCAGTAATTTGGTGACCTCTTTCTGCACTACTTCTTTCATGGCTGGATTTAGCCGCCTCTGTGGTTGAACCACTGGTTTGGCATTATCCTCCAATAGGATTTTGTGCATGCATCTAGCTGGGCTTATGCCCTTGAGGTCACCTATGGACCACCCAAGAGCTGTCTTGTGGGTCCTTAGCACTTGAATAAGTGCTTCCTCTTCCTGTGAATTTAAAGCAGAGCTTATGATCACTGGAAAAGTATCACCTTCTCCCAGAAATGCATATTTCAAGGATGGTGGTAATGGCTTGAGCTCGGGTTTAAGAGGTTTTTCCTCTTCCAGAAGAAATTTCAGAGGCTCTTTCATGTCCTTTGAGTCCTCCAAATCAGGCTGAACATCTTTAAAGATATTTTCCAACTCTGATTCGAGACTCTCAGCCATGTTGATCTCTTCTACCAAGGAGTCAATAAGATCAACTTTCATGCATTCTGTTGATGTGTCTAGATGCTGCATGGCTTTAACAGCGTTCAACTTGAACTCATCATCATTGACTCTCAGGGTTATTTCCCCCTGTTGGACGTCAATAAGGGATCGTCCAGTTGCTAGGAAGGGTCTTCCTAGAATGAGAGTAGCACTCTTGTGCTCCTCCATTTCCAGCACAATAAAGTCAGTGGGAAAGGCGAATGGCCCAACCCTGACAATCATGTCTTCAATCACGCCTGATGGGTATTTAGTGGAGCCATCAGCAAGTTGAAGACATATCCGGGTTGATTTAACTTCTTCAGTTAAACCAAGCTTTCTGATGGTGGATGCAGGTATTAGGTTGATGCTTGCCCCAAGATCACATAAAGCTGTCTTGGTACAATTATCTTCCAATATGCATGGTATCAGAAAGATCCTGGGGCCTTTAAGCTTTTCAGGAAAGCTTTTCAGAATGACTGCACTGCATTCTTCAGTGAGGAGAACTCTTTCTGTTTCTCTCCAATCCTTCTTATGACTCAAGATCTCTTTCATGAACTTGGCATAAGAAGGTATTTGCTCAAGTGCCTCTGCAAATGGAATCTTTATTTCAAGAGTCCTGAGATAATCTGCAAAGCGAGCAAATTGCTTATCCTGCTCCTCTTTCCAGAGTTTTTGAGGATAAGGTATCTTGGCTTTATATTCTTCAACCTTAGTTGCTGCAGGTTTATTGCCTACAGAAGTGGTTGAAGAAGCCTTTTTAGAGGGGTTGTTATCAGCATTTGTGTGTGTCTGATCCCTCACTGGCAATTGAGTGCCAGAGTCAGAAGCTAGAGTGACGTTAGACGCCAGCTCCCTGTCTGTTCCTGGCATCTGAACGCTAGAAATGTGCCTATTTTGGGCGTTCAGCGCCGGATCCTGCCCATTTTGGGCGTTCAATGCCAGATTCTTGCCCATTTCTGGCGTTGAACGCCAATCCTGCCTTGTTTCTGGCGTTGAACGCCAGTTGTGGGCATGGTCTGGGCGTTCAGCGCCAGCCTTCCACCAATTTTCTGGCGTTTTAGCGCCAGAATTATTTTTCCCTGGGCTCTTACTGTTCTCAGGTGAATCTTTGGTGGGTTGCTCATTTCTTGACTTTTTGCTGCCTTGAGGTGAGATATTTAATGTCTTCCCACTTCTTAATTGAACTGCTTGGTGATGTCCAGCCTTAGCTGTGTCATCTTTTTTGGAGGGAAATATATTTTTCTGTCAGCTGTTTCCATGTCCTTATGCTGGCCTTAGGTTGGTTATTTAACCACCTCTTAGCTTGATCTTTTACAGCAAATGGAAACAGTAATAGTCTGTAGACATCCTGATCTATTTTCTTATCATGTACTGTGTCAGCAATTTGTAAAAATTGTGCCAGAAACTCTGTAGGTTCTTCCTGTGGAAGACCGGAATACTGGCAGCTTTGCTGCACCACGATAATGAGCTGAGGATTCAACTCAAAGCTACTGACTCCAATGGAGGGTATGCAGATACTACTCCCATATGAAGCAGTAGAGGGGTTAGAATATGACCCCAGAGTCCTCTTGGACTGTTCATTTCCGCTTAGGTCCATGATGGAGAAAGGGAGATGATGTAAAATAGAAAAAAATATTTTTATTTATTTATTTATTAATTTATTTCGAAAATAAAATAAATCAAAATAAAATAAATAAAAATGAGTAAAAGATTTTCGAAAAAGTGAGGAGAGAGAAAGTGGTTAGGAGATTTTGAAAAAGGTTTTAAATTTTGAAATAAAAATCTGAATTTTTAAAGGAGAGAGAAAAAAAACAATAAGATAACACAGGATTTAAAATTTTTAGATCTGAGGTTCCTTATTTTCGAAAATTTTGGGGGGGGAGGGGGGAAACACCAAGGAACACCAAACTTAAAAATTTTAAGATCAAGACACAAGGAAAACTTAAGAACACTTTGAAGATTCACAAGAACACGAGAACACAAAGGAAGAACACCAAACTTAAAATTTTTAGAAAACCAAAATAAATTTTCGAAAAACACAGAAAAATCAACAAGAAAACACCAAACTTAAAGTTTGGCACAGGATTTAATAGAAAAATTATTATTATTTTTTTTTTTGAAAAAGATTTTAAAAAGGAAATAAGGATTCTAAGATTCTAACACAACAATAATAAGAGACTCTAAACAAAAAAAGAAAAATTTTCCTAATCTAAGCAACAAAATAAACCGTCAGTTGTTCAAACACGAACAATCCCCGGCAACGGCGCCAAAAACTTGGTGCACGAATTGTGAGTCACACTTTTCACAACTCGTACCACTGACCAGCAAGTGCACTGGGTCGTCCAAGTAATACCTCACGTGAGTAAGGGTCGAATCCCACGGAGATTGTTGGTTTGAAGCAATCTATGATTATCTTGTAAATCTTAGTCAGGAAGTCAATTATGTTTATCAGTTGAATTGCAAATAAACAAGAGAGCATGGATTAAAGGTTACTTGTTATGCAGTAATGGAGAATATGTCGGAGTTTTGGAGATGCTTTGTCTTCTAAATCTCTACTTTCCTCTGTCTTCTTGCTCACGCACGCACGTCCTCCTATGGCAAGCTGTGTGTTGGTGGATCACCGTTGTCAATGGCTACCTTCCATCCTTCCAGTGAAAACTACGCTCACGCGCTTTGTCACAGCACGGCTAATCACCGGTTGGTTCTCGATCCGGTTGGAATAGAATCTCCTCACCCCCAATAATGGAGTTTAGAGACTCATGCCGTCAAAGAGTACAAAGTTCAGATCTAAAATGTCATGAGATGCAAAATAAGTCTCTAAAAGTTGTTTAAATACTAAACTAGTAGCCTAGGTTTACAAAAAATGAGTAAACTATGATGGATGATGCAGAGATCCACTTCTGAGGCCCACTTGGTGTGTGTTGGGCTGAGATTTAAGCAATTCACGTGCAGAGGCCATTTGTGGAGTTGAACGCCAGTTTTTGTGCCAGTTTGGGCGTTCAACTCCAGCTTTTGATCCTTTTCTGGCGCTGGACGCCAGAATTGGGCAAAGAACTGGCGTTGAACGCCAGTTTACGTCGTCTATACTTGTGCAAAGTATGGACTATTATATATTTCTGGAAAGCCCTAGATGTCTACTTTCCAACGCAATTGGAAGCATGCCATTTCGAGTTTTGTAGCTCCAGAAAATCCACTTTGAGTGCAGGGAGGTCAGAATCCAACAGCATCAGCAGTCCTTTTTCAGCCTGAATCAGATTTTTGCTCAGCTCCTTCAATTTCAGCCAGAAAAATACCTGAAATTACAGAAAAACACAAAACTCATAGTAAAGTCCAGAAATATGAATTTTTTCTAAAAACTAATGAAAATAGACTAAAAACTAACTAAAACATACTCAAAACTACATGAAATTAACCCCAAAAAGCGTATAAAATATCCGCTCATCAGGTGACCATAGAGGTTATTGACCGTGACAATAGATAAAGCTATGGTCACGGTTTTAGGTGGGGTGACCATAGAGGCTATGGTCACAGCCAAAACTGTGACCATAAATAAGGCTATGGTCACAGTTTTTGGGAGGGGTGACCTTAGAGGTTATCCGTGACCATAGATATGGCTATGGTCACGGTTTTCGGGAGGGTGACCATAGATAAGGCTATAGTCACGATTTTTACACGTGACCATAGATTAACCTATGGTCACGGTAAAAAAACGTGGCCTAAAGTGCCAGAATTTGAACACTAAAACCGTGAACATAGAAACCGTGACCATAGATAAAAAAAACCGTGACCATAGGTCTATGGCCACGAGAAAATAGGCCACGGTGAAAAAACGGTGACTATAGGTCAAAAACCGTGACCATAGACCTATGGTCACTCTTTTCACTAGCTATGATCACGGTTTTTCACCGTGACTATAGACCCTTTTTTTGTAGTGACTAGACATGAGACAAAAGCAGAAATATCTCCTGAAGTTTCTTTAAAAAGGGCAAAAATTAATATACAGCAAAATGGGGCTAAGATTCAACCCCCCTTCTCTTAGTCACTGATTACCATCAATGTTGAACCAGTATGACTTTCCATATAATACTTAACCCTAATCAAAATCCAAGTACTAACTATGTTGCTCCCTAATCATTTTACTAGTTGCCATTTATCTTTGCCTTTAAAGCTTTACCGACTTTTTCTTCGATTTTTATCTTTTCTTCAACATTTTAATTTTTAATTTCGAAATTTATATTTTAATAAAAAATATTTTATGAAAATTATATTTTGATATTTATACTTTAACCCCCTAAACTTTTAATATTTATATTTTCCACCCCAAAACACAAAAATATTTGCAAATCAGCCCCTCCCAAGATTAAACCCAGTATTCTTCATGTTCTTGAGGAAACTCAAAGTGTTTTTCATGTTTTTCATAAATTCTTCAGATTCTTTCTCTGATTTTTACCCGTTTTTCAATCTTTTCGGTAACCGATTTTTACCAAAATTCAAAATAAAATTGTAGCCACCAAAGTCCCATATTTTCCACTTAATTTCAACACAATTCAATCATCAATTGTAGTCCTAGGGTTTCGGTTTCCAGCAGCAACAAGAATATGCATTCATAGCTTGAATTTCACCGAAAATCATCAAAATTTCACCAAATTTTCACAAAGAATCAATCATATATGCAACCAATTGTCAACACAACCAAATCATACAACATTTACACAACTCAAACACAATTAATCAAGATTAATTTCACCAAACCCTACCTTGATTTGCTGCTCCTATTTTCGGTTTATGCTTCAAGTGTTCTTAGAGCAATTTTTTCTCCTAAAACACATCAGGAACAACTTTAAATCCTTAAATCCTCAACTACCCAAACCTTAATTAGCATGTTAGGAAGAGGTTTCTCATCTTAATCTTGATGGAAGTTGAAGTTACTTGGCCCTCAAGTCAAGCTAAGCATGATATCTATGAAAGAACATCAAGAAAACTCATGTTTACTATAGTTTCCATGAAAACTGAAGTAAGAAAGGGGATGAATCATCATCTCACCTGATTTTCAGCCATGAAAAGTTACATGGTTATGTAGAAAAAGAAGAGAGGATCATTTTGGTCTAATTGAAATTTTGATTTGAGTTTTAGTTCAAAAGAAATGAAGCTCTGAAGATTTATGAACTAAGAACTTTCTCTCCTTTCTCTCTTAATGATTTTCAGCCACAATGAGGAAATAAGGAAGCTTGGGGTCTTGGGGGTGTAGGGCGAGCTGTGATTGGCTGACTTGGAGATAGATTAAAATAATATTAAAATATCTCCGTTGTATAATTACTAAAATTAGATGTATCGGAACACATGTAAAAACACATCTAGAGATTCGTTTCTGAGCTACTAGTATAAATGACACTAGTAACATGTTTAATATGAGAAAAGAACATATATGATGAGGCATTAGCATTGCTAAAGTCATCAGAGAATGCTGGTGTTAATCTACACCAGTAGACTGTGAACCTGGTTAAACCGATTTCCTATTTTTAACTAAAACAGACCAGGTAACCTTATAATATCATTCAAGCATCTTCTAATACTTATTATATAAAACTGATTTCATCTAAGACATATATTTGTTCTTACATTTTTTCCAGCTTGGTTTCTCGCTGCCATTTTTTCAGAAATGAAAAATACACACATAGATATCAGTAAGATACACCCATATATATGAGTCAGATACACCCATAGATATCAGTAAGATACACCCATAGATATGATTTAGATACACCCATATATATCAGTCAGATATCACTCAAACTTGCATCAATATACAAGGTCAAGCAACATTACAAGGTCAAGCAATATACACCTATGGACAAGCAAATATAAGAACAGTTGCAACTGCTGACTATTACAGTATATCAGTTCAGAAATATACACCCAACAATTTGTGCCATATACACCCAACAAATTACCTCATATACACCCACCAAACTACAGAATATACCCCCAAAAATCAGTTACCAGAAGAACTAGAACAACAAGAACAGTAACACCTAGAAGAACTAAGAAGAACAGTGTAACGTAGAACCAAGAATAACATTAAAACCTAGAACAAGTAGAACATTATAAACTGTAAAATGAGACGTAGAGCAAGAAGAATAGTAAAACGTACAACAACGTAGAAGAGCAGTAAAACCTAGTTCTTCAATTTCGAAATGTGGAAAATATACAGGAATGGTAATGTAACGTACCTTGAGTATTATAGCTTTGTTTTCTCTGGAGATTCTTGATCGAGAGTTCTATGTTGTGTTGATGGAATTTTCGAATCTTAGCGACGAAGGAATCAACTAGCATCCAAATAAGAAAAATATTATTCACGAAGGAATCAACTAGCATCCAACATCTCATTCATTAGCTTTTGTTTTTCTGTTTATCATGAGTGACTAAGTCTCTTTTGTTAAGGGTTAGGAGCTTTGTTTGATTTTCATGGATTAGTAATGTGATTGTTTCTTTTATTTTGATTAATGCATTGATACTTTTTCAAGAATTGAGTTTTGTTTTTTATCTTAATCGTTAGAAGTATTGGAAAATATTCTAATTCTGTTTTAGATCTCTTTATTCTCTTGGAAAAGTTAATATAGGGATTAGCTTGAAACTCATTCTCATGATTTTTCAAATTGACTAGGAATAGTATTTTGAAGGTTGTGCAACGTTAAATTGGAATTGTGCTTAACCTCTTTCTCTTAATTAATTTACTGAGGAATTGGCGATTAAACAAGTTAAAAAAAGATTGAATTGCCAATGAATTGGAATTTGATTTTATATGATTTGTCGTGAAATTATTTTGCATAAATCAAAGTAAATAAACATGAGGATTTTCTTTTCTGAAAGTTAAATATCTCTGAAACCTTTAACATCTTTATTCACTGTTTATTTCTCTATTTGTTTCATAAGCATTCATTCACACCAAACATTCCACTTTACTGTTTTTTATTATTTCCAGATTCACATCCTTCCTCTTGCAAAGGTTTGGTTGATCTAATTAGAAGATTCAATTAGAAGTTTGATTGCTCAATCCTTTAATCCTCATGAGAACGATACCCACTCACCGTGATATGACATGAAGTGATTTGGTGCACTTGCCAAGATTAGTGCCATCAAGTTTTGCCTTTTGCTGACATTCATCTTGGTCAAGTTTTGAAGACTTAGAGTATTATTCCCTCGCTTTTGTATCATAGAGGGACTAGGTGAGTGTAAAGTTTAGGCTAATCTGGGTACCAGCTTAGGGACTTCTTGGATAAGTCAGGACCTGGGAATGTCATATGTCTATGTATATGTATATGTATATATATTTATCTTAAGAGATGTGTACTAACAGGGTCTGTAAGCGCTGTATCGATGTATGACGATATGTGTATATCTCTGATTATATTTATGTTTATGATATTAATTATCTCTGTATATATGCTTATGATGATAAATCAATCGCGGTTTTTAAAGAAAAATTTGCCCTGCAAAACAACTATGTTTTAACAGCAAATTAGGCTCATATATTACTTAATAAAGAGTTAGAGTTTTATGAATATATGTAGTAACACTTATTTTTAATATGCTCATGAGGTGCTAAAAGTCAAGTCGTTACTCAGTATATTGAGAAGTCACTCACGCCTTACATCAAGCATCTTCACAGATTGTTTATCCAGTGCTTGACCTCTCCAGCCACAAATTCTAATGTGCGGATCGCTGCGTTGAATGTGGTTATTAATTTCATTCAGTGCTTGCATGGCTCCGTTGATTGGGACCAATTTCAGGATTTGTTGCCGGCCATGATGAGGACATTGACTGAGGCGTTGAATTTCGGTCAGGAGGCCACTACACAGGAGGCGCTGGAGCTTCTGATCGAGCTTGCCAGTATGGAGCCAAAGTTCCTCCGGTTGCAGCTCATGGATGTTGTTGGAGCCATGAGTGTTCACGAGGTATGAGAAGCAGATAGAGGAGGAGAGAAAGGTTAGAGAAAGGCGAGGAGAGTTAGAACTCTGCTGAGTATGAGTTATTTGTATAGAGTAAATAATGGGTATAATGGTAAATTTACTCATCTTTAACATTTTTTGTAACATTTATTGTCAAGAGGGACTTAATTGAAAAAACAAAAATTAGTGTAGGGACCCAATTATTGAAAGAAAAAAAAAGTGTAGAGACCTAATTGAAAATTCGGTAAAACTATAGGAACCAATAGAATAATTAAACCTATATATATGCACACACACACAAAAATGTTATTTATATGCTAAAATAAGCTACTGTATATTTGTGTGTAAATACATATGTTGTTTAACACATTTTTTGTGTGCATTTTATATACAAAAATACTTTGATTTTAACAGAATTAGATTAGTCTAGTGGTTAGTTCACTAATCAACTTAAGCAAGTGTCAGGAGTTTGAATAATGTGTTGTACATACAATAACTCATTTGCCAACTGCAAACTTTTAAATGGATCGAAATTTCGATCCACGACAAATTAATCATTAATATGCCGGATCGCTGAGTTAGAAGATACGTTAAAAAAAACTATGTTTTTCTCTTACAATTGCCAAGAATTGAAAGATTTCAAATAAAATAAAATAAAAAATTACAAAATTCAAGGTTATGACCGGAGGTGATTGATTATTTTGGTGTTTAAAAGATTTACTAATAACATAATCACATTTATCATGTTGGCATTTTCTGTTAACATTTTCTCAAATTTTTACCATCTCGAAAGGACCTTTTTATCTTTTCAATTTTTTGGAATCTTTCTTTGTGCTAGAATGATTCATTTTAGTGATTTACTAAAAAAAGTAAAAAAATAAATAAATAAAATAGAGTAAATATCTACTAAATTAATTCCTAATAAATTTGATTATAAGACAATTAAGTGCTAAAAGATATTAGTATAAAACAATACAATTCACCTTTTAAAATGACATATATCAATTTATCAAGAATTAACTTTTAAAAATTTTTAGATAATAAAAACGGGCCTGCTACACATACAAGCAAAAAGGTCTTACAAGTTATCCAAGCTACCAGCCCACAATCCTTCCAAACGCGCAGTGAACAGCTTGAATGGGGCGTCATTTACACGCGCTCCACTCAAACGGTTACGCTTCACGTAAACCGCCCCTTAATGGTAGACTCTTCCACTTCTTCCACTTCTCAAAGCCATTCAGAGAAAAAGTAAACGTTCCATTTTCGAGCATCATTCGATACTGAAGATATACAACTCGTCACTAAAATTCGAGAATTCCATCAACACAACATAGAACTCTCGATCAAGAATCTCCAGAGAAAACAAAGCTATAATACTCAAGGTACGTTACATTACCATTCCTGTATATTTTCCACATTTCGAAATTGAAGAACTAGGTTTTACTGCTCTTCTACGTTGTTGTACGTTTTACTATTCTTCTTGCTCTACGTCTCATTTTACAGTTTATAATGTTCTACTTGTTCTAGGTTTTAATGTTATTCTTGGTTCTATGTTACACTGTTCTTCTTAGTTCTTCTAGGTGTTACTGTTCTTGTTGTTCTAGTTCTTCTGGTAACTAATTTTTGGGGGTATATTCCGTAGTTTGGTGGGTGTATATGAGGTAATTTGTTGGAAAAAAATGGCAGCGAGAAACCAAGCTGGAAAAAATGTAAGAACAAATATATGTCTTAGATGAAATCAGTTTTATATAATAGAAACATATCTGACTATAATTTTATTTTTGTTTACAGCAAACCAAAGACCTTAAGTGTGCAACACATTTGTTAAGTGATAAATTCAGAAACATGAGTGAGGAGAAGAAAACGATTGTGAGGGATTTGGGATTCGGTGGCTTGATGCACATCCCACCACTAAGGGTGCATCACAAAGTGTTAAGAGAGCTGGCTAACAACTTCAAATTAGGGGAGAACAGAATGGCTAACAACTTCCTTGAAATTACATATCCTTTTTCTTCAGGGTGTATATTCTCTGATGAACGGGTCTGTTTTTGTATTCATTTGGGTGTATTTTTTACGTTCAATTGGGTGTAAGTTGTGTAGTCATTTGGGTTTATTTAAAGTATTCACTTGGATGTATTTTCAGTATTTCATTTGTTGCTTCACAATTGTTGCAGAACATGGCCGTTTCGAAGCACCCAAACCGGGAATTCATATCACCTAAAACCAATAAAGAATTCAGGGTGGAAGACTACCCAATGTTTATTCCCTTCATAGA
The DNA here is from genome assembly GCF_000816755.2 of Arachis ipaensis. NCBI lineage: Eukaryota > Viridiplantae > Streptophyta > Magnoliopsida > Fabales > Fabaceae > Arachis > Arachis ipaensis. The sequence continues at coordinate 30,249,548 of NC_029789.2, forward strand.
TGCAAAAAAATTAACTTCGCATCGATATGTAAGTTTTCATTTGTAAAATTTGTTAGTACCGTTCTTTACTTATATGCCAGATAAAATAACACACTGTTGAAATGTGGCAATCCTTCATATTTTTGCGCCTGTTTGCTACTCAGGCCATTGGTGGTTATGGGTGATTGATACAACAAAGCGGAGATTTTATATACTTGACCCGCTACACAAGAAAGCTCCAAGCAATGAGAGAAAGCAGCTTAATAAATTCACTGTAAGTTGACTCTGTGTTCTTTATTTTAATAGATAGGTGTATTTCAATTCAATATAAGGTATATGTATGTTTTGCTTTGGGTGTAAGTATATTCTCCTTTGGGTGTATTTCATTTGGGTGTATTACTGATTTGTTTTGTTTTTTAAGGGATATGTAATTTCAAGAATGAGAGCATATGCCGGCGGGGCACCTCTGAAGAAAAAGGAATGAGTTGGAAATTAAAGCAACATACGTTAATATCTCAGGCCAAAAATCAAGGTATAAATTTGTGACTCTGAACATTAAACTTTCCTAAATGAGATTTGTAATTTATTTTCTTCGTTTTCAGCTATGACTGTGCTGTTTACGTTATGAAGTGGCTTGAGTTAATTGAGCCCGAAAACATCAAAAGGGCGAAGTATGAATGGGATAATTGGCCACAGGTAACTGTCTTTAAAACTATATAACTCTGTATTACTTTACTGAATTAATATTGTTGTTTAAACAGAATATACTTTTTAATTGTAGGACGAGGTGGACCACTATAGAGTAGAATATGCTTCGCGGATACTATTCAGTGAAATGAATAAAGAGAGAGATCAAGCAATTAGAGCGAGTAATGCAATAAGACTGTCCAAGCCATCCTCAGTATTATTGAGTCCATTTTGTCAGATAAATTCTACTGATATAGAAACTGAGTAATCTAATTGCTAGCTAGTTTGTAAATTGAACAAATGCTGTAAAAATTTGCCATTTATAAACAACTTCTATTCAATGAAATTTTTTTCCATAGTTAAACTGTCTGTGCTGTTAAACTATCTGTGCTGTATTCAAAAGCTCTGTATTACAGGTGGTAAAATATGAAGGAAAAAATCAAGGCATATCTAAACACAAATTATAAACTTTTACACCCAACGGAAGTTTAATATACACCCAAGATTGCTTAAATATACACCCAAACTGTCTGTGCTGTTAAACTGTCTGTGATGTATTCAAAATGTATGAATTACAGGTACTATAATATGAAAAAAAACATCAAATCAAATATACACCCATAACCTGCGATTTTTTACACCCAAACAAAGTTGAATATACACCCTGAAATCTATCCCCCCCTGATGCTTTGAGCCTAAAACCCTGAACCCTAAACACTTAAAACCTAAATCCTTACCCCTAACCTGTAAACTCTAAAAGCCTAAACCCTTATATTATATATATGTATCTACATGTAAAATGTGAATCACAAGAAAATTCACAAAAATACACTCAAAAGAACAGTGCTTTTACACCCATATTCTGTAACTATACACCCAAAGAGTTATCCCCTGCTGCTGGTACCCTGAACTGATAATTCATAACATGTCCTTGATATTGGCTGGAATTTGAATGCACCACTGATGCAGCATCAAACAAGTTTATCTGAATATAAGAAACTCACATATTATCTAAACTATTAAAGAGAAAAATAAACTCACCACAAATTTAAAGAACATTACTTTTACCTCGCTTAAAACTTTCGTTTTCTTCTTCTTTGTGGCATTTGCAATCTGTTTGTCCAACTTTGAACCTAGTCTATTTTTTGGACGTCCTCTTGTTCGAATCCTTGGCGGGCTTTGAAGCTCGTTAACGGATTCCAAGTTGGCGTCTTCGTGGGATAAAGAAGATGTCCCCTTCCTTTTGGCTTTTAATGATTCCATCTCAGCCATGACGTTATCGTACGCACGGTACAGAACTGCAGTCAGCTCCTCCGATTCGGATGCAAATTCGCAAATATTTTGCGAACGAAAAACCAATTGGTCAAACCTCTTGCTTCTTGGCTCCAACAGTGGCTCGTCGTGGCTGCTCTTGATGTGTGTGTGTCGCCTCTTTACCTTCTTGCTCCATCGTTCCAGTATATATCTAGGTGACACTTGGCTTACTTGTTCAAAGCTTAACACGCTTAGTGCGTGACGACATAGTATCCCTCTCGACTCGAATAATAAGCATTGGCATTTTACCTCGGCTGCAACTGAGTCGTAAGTAACCACAAACTTGTTGAATATTGAGCTGGAAACTTGTTCTCCAACTTTGTATACTGAATAGCCTAGAGCGGAATTCGTTAATCTGGTGATGCAATTCGCCTTTCCTCTGAATTGCGCTTGGACTTTCCTAAACTTTTGATGAGTGTACACATCTTGAAACTGAGCTTCAATGGAGGATTTGGTTGCACACGGTATGACCGTATGAAAATCTGCAGCATCTGATTCTCTCTCTGCTTGCTCCCTCCTTCCGAGGCAATTATCGTATTGTTTGACGAATTGAATAAGCGAGCTGTTCCAGGTGATAAACTTGTTAAAAAAGGAATGCATGCTCTCGCTCCTTTGTGTGCTTCTCATCCCTGCCCAAAAGTGGTGATCCAGATAGATAGGAACCCATATATGACGGTCTTCATACAGATCTGCATAATACACCCAAACACAGACTATAAATACACCCAAAAAAACATGCAATTTACACCTCTGCTGTAGATTTTAAACAAACATTACCTGAAAGCCACTTGTTGTCCACAAGACCAAAATTCAACAGAAAATTATTCCAATTCCTATCGAATGAGCCTTTGTGATAAACCACTATTTTATGGTTTATCTTGTGCTTAATTGAGTGGATTTTATCAACTCTTTACCCACTTATTCATACTATTTGCATGGTTTTACGTTTTCCTTCCTGATTTTGTGCTATGATTGAAAACATGCTTCTTTGATCTTATATTCGCTTATTATTAATCCTCTCTTATTACCATTAGATGCCTTGATATGTGTGTTAAGTGCTTTCAGAGATTACAGGGCAGGAATGGCTCAGAGGATGGAAGGGAAGCATGCAAAAGTGGAAGGAATACAAGAAGCTGGAGAAATTGCTAAGCTGTCCAGCCTGACCTCTTGACACTCAAACAGCTATAACTTTAGCTACAGAAGTCCAAACGACACGGTTCCAATTGGGTTGGAAAGCTAACGTCCGGGGCTTCGATTTGATATATAATTTTCCATAGCTTTCTCAAAGTTAGGCGACGCGAACGCGTGAATGACGCGTCCGCGTCGCATCTGCGAACCTCAACCCGCGCGGCCGCATGGACGACGCCTCCGCGTCACTTGCCCGCGACCTGGATGTAACAGAAATCGCAGAGAGCGATTTCTGAGCTGCTTTTGACCCAGTTCTCGGCCCAGAAAACACAAATTAGAGGGTATAAAGTGGAAGAATGCATCCATTCATAAGAGAGCTCGCCAATTTTTGCTTTCCATGAATTAGATTTAGTTTAGAGAGATTCTCTCTCTCTTTAGGATTAGGATTTAAATTTAGGATTTTTATTCACTTTCAGGATTATCTCTTTTGATCAGGTTCAATATTCCTTTTATTTACTTTTGCAAGCTACTTTATGAATCCTTTCATGTTACAGATTGTTTGAATTAATGTTATTTGAGGTATTTCAGTTTAATATTGATTTCTCTTATTCATGCTATTGTTACTTTTACTCTGAAGACATTTTTATTCCAAGTAAATTTATTTTTCTCCTTTTGATCTTGGTTAAGAAATCAGTAACTCAGGAGTTCTCCAATTCAACAGCATAATTGATAATTGTTACCTTTGTTAATTGAATTGAACTTCCATAATTCCAATCTTTTTTTAGGAAATAAATAGGATTCGAAGATCAAACCAATTAATCCCCTGACCTTCCTTTATCTGAGTAAAGGTTAACAAGGTGGAATTAAGATTCAACTTTCATTGTTATTGATAAGGATAACTAAGGTTGGACTTCCAATTTCTCATACCTTGCCAAAAGTGTGTTTTTACAGTTATTTATTTATTTTACAGTCATTTACTTATTTTTAATTGCAATTCAAATTACTTGTTCCTCATCTTCAAAACCCCGATTTACAATCTTCATAACTAGTAATAAGAACATACTTCCCTGCAGTTCCTTGAGAAGACGACCCGAGGTTTAAATACTCGGTTATCAATTTTAAAGGGGTTTGTTACTTGTGACAACCAAAACGTTTGCACGAAAGGGATTTTTGTTGGTTTAGAAACTATATCTACAACGCGACTGTTTTTATGAGATTCTTTACTGGCAAAAATCTCTGTTTGTCAAAATGGCGCCGTTGCCGGGGAATTGCAAACGTGTGCCTTATTATTGGTTATTGTAAATATTTGCTTTTTACTTGTTTTTATTTTTGTTTTTATTTTTGCTTTTTCGTAAATTAAGAGGTTATTGGTTTTTATTTTAAAATTTTTACCTTATCTTATCTTATTTCAAAAATCAAATTTCAAATTTCAAAAATTCAAATTTCAAAAATTAATTTTCAATTTCAAAATTTAAATAACCTTTTAATTTAAAATTGTTTTTATTTTTGTTTTTAATTTTTATTTGCTACTATGAACTCTCACCCCTTTGACTATGAGTCTGGTTACAATTATGTTACAGGAAGAAGAAATTACAATGAGAACAGGCATCAAGGTTGGAACAATCAAAGATGGGAGGAGCCACAAAGATTTGATCAACCCTCATGGCAACAACCACCTCCAATGGACTGTCAACAACCATTCTGTGAATCAAGGCAATGGCTATGGTGAGCGCTCTTTTGATTATCAACAACCACCACCATACGCCTATGAACCCTCTCCTCAACATAACTTTGGACCACCAAACTCACAAGCCCCTTTCCGCCATTCACCTCTATATGACCCTAACCCTCAACCACCATACCAACCACCTTATGAGCCATATGAACCATATATAGAACCACCCCAATTCCAACCCAATTACTCACAAGAACCACCACTTCAATATTCACCATCTCCATATCCATCAATCCAAGAGCACTATGATCCTATTTATGAAAGCCGAGTGCATCAAGAGACAAAGGATCGTTTCAAGGAAACAGTGGATCGATTTCAGGCAACCATTCATCAATTGGAGCAAGCGATAAATCAATTAGCTTTCCAACGTTCGGACACTCAAGGAACCCCCATGGCTTCATGTGGACAATCTAATGAAGAACGTAGCATGAAGGATATACTAGAAACTCCAGTGAACAGTACGGAGCATGACTTTGTATTGGAACAAGTAAAGGAAGCCGGAATTATTGAAGAAGAAGAAGTGGTTGAAGACTTAGGAGATGCAGAACCTCCATGGGAAAGTCCAGTCATAGAACCCCCTTCCAAAACGTTTGAAATTGATGCTGAGGAGGGTGTACAACCTCCAAGGCATATCACAGTTGAAGACTTGGAGGAGGTTAATCAAGAGATGGAGATTCGAGAAGAAGAAGCACAACCTCCCATGCCCTTGGAAAGCAATGAAGAGAAGATTGAATTGGAAGAAAGCTACCAAGAGGAAGAGGTTGAAATTGAAGAAGCTTGCAAAGAGGTGGTAATTATCAGAGAAAAGCACAAGGGAGTGGAGCTTGCAATTTCATTAAAAATACCTCCCCCTAAGTTGCCATCATCCTTCACAACATTCAAGTGGGAAAAATTCATATCCCTTAGCTTTCTAATCCCACTTGAATATGGGCTACTGGAGACGGATGGTCAACTTAGAGCTCTTTGTGGCATTAAGAGTAAGAGGAAGATGGTCAGTGGTAAGAATTGTCCTGCAAGGTTCATTATGGTTGAAAGCTCAAAGTTTAAATGCAAAGGTTGGTGTAAATCTCAACTGAATGGGTCTAGGAAGTTGTTTGGCCGCCTTAGTGAGAATTCAGATTGCTTGCTACCCGGATGGAATCATGATGATCAACACAAAGACGGGTGCAAAAGCAAGATTTGGGACCCCGGAATTCATTCCAGAAATCAACACTCTTGGGGCCTTGTCACTTGCTTTAACTTACTTGAAGGCTTTCTGCGCCTAGTTTGGGACCCCAGAGGCTACTGGAATTACAAACATTGGTGGAGATTCCTGGATGAATACAAGCATAAGCCACCATAACAGGGAGCTCACCAAATGTCCAACTTAAGGACTTTAACTAAAAGTGCTAGGTGGGAGACAACTCACCATGGTATGATTGTTCTTTTTTTCATTTTTATTTAGTTTTATTTGCTTTCGAGTTTTATTTTATTTTATTATATTGAACCTGGAGTTTTGCATCACATTCATATTAACACTGTATTCTGCATTTTTTTCAGATTTAAAAAAAAAAGAGAGAGAGAGATTTTCGCACGCGACGCGGCAGCGTCGCTGACGCGTCCGCGTCACAAGTGCAATGGGAAGAAAAGAAGACGAACAGAAAGTCACGCGAAAGCGTGGCTGGAGGCGCGCCATTAGCACAAATTAACTCCACGCGACCGCGTCAGGTGGGAACACTGGCCTCCCACGTGACCGCGTCACCCACGCGGCCGCGTGACCTGAAATCGACGTAAAAAGGGTGCATGGCCGAAAGTTGTGCTGGAATGGGGATAGACTCAAGCTGGAAGCCTAAACCCTACCACGTGAATGCGTGCCCCACGCGTTCGCGTCGTTTTCAAAAGATGGTCAGTCACGCGATCGCGTCAACCACGCGACCGCGTCACCCAGATTTTTGGCAAAAAGAGTTTCGAACAGAGAGTTGCGCGACCGCGAGGCTGCACTCGCGCCAATCGCACAAAACAGGCCACGCGGTCGCGTGACCCACGCGTCCGTGTCACAAGCGGCGCACAGAATATCCAGATCAGCCAATTTTCTTATCTTTTCTTCTCTAATCCTTATTTTTCTTATCTTTTCTTATTTCTTTCTTCTTCCTTTCTTATTTTCTTTCACCTCCATTCTATTTTATTTAATTTATTTACATATTTTCATTCATTGCATTTTAAATTTGTGCATATTTTTATTTTCTTTTCTAAATTTTTTATTTTTCTATTGGTGTTAAAAAAAATGTATTCAACTGTTGCATCTTTTCTTGAATTTATTTTGGTAACTTGTTTTACACTGTGGGATGATATTAACTATCTGCCAATGCCAATCTTTTATGATACTTGCACTCCATTTGCATTGACATGAGCTTGTATTGATACTTCCATTACCCACACTCCTCCCCTATGTTACAAATTTTATACCACTGGCATGCCATGGCTTCTATTGTTTTCTCACATACATGTTGAAGTTGTTTGATTGCATGATTATTTGATTTTTGTGCATATTTTACCACTTGGTTGACGTAATATTTTCTTTTTCAAGAAACCTTTTAGAGCATTTCACTAATTTGAATAAAATTTAATGTTACACTTGTTTGAAGAGATATTATACTGGAACATGGTTTGGAGCTCGAACATACAAAACCAGTGAGATTTTTGAGCCTATTTGAATTGGTTGCATTTTACCAACCAATATTTTATTTTTGGTATGTGTTTTTCTCTCTAAAATTGTGATCTTTGTCTTGCTTAATTCTATATTTCCATGGTTTGATGTATACATGCACTTATATGATTGAGGCCTTTGTTTCACTGAGCTTACATACCCATATGGCCTTACCTTTCATTATCCTTTGCAAACCAATTTGAGCCTATTTTACCCCTTTTATTCTTTATTTTAGCTCATCACTAACTCTAAGCGGAAAACAATAATATCCTTAATTTGAATCCTTGGTTAGCTTAGACTAGTGAGGGTGCTTATGATTTAAGTGTGGGAAAAGTGGGTTTCGAAACATTTAGTTTGAGAATTGGGTGTTATATATCTTTATAAAAATGTGAAAGAAATGTTTAGGACATGTTCATGCATTCAATAATTTAATCATATGCATTGAGAAAAATAAAAGAAAAAAAAATATATATATATATATATAAGAGAGAGAAAAAGAAAGAAAAAGAGCAAATAAGTAAAAGGGGACAAAATGCCCCAAAGTAAATGGTAAAAGCAATGCATATGTACTGTACTTGAAATTAGAATGCATGAATATGTGAAAAATATGGTTAATGGATAGTTAGATGTGGTATTATGATTACATGGATTGTCTAAAGTTAGGTGGAAAGTTTAAGTTAATTAAGGATTCAGATTTTAGTCCACTTGGCCAAATACAATCCTACCTTGACCTTAACCCCATTACAACCCTTAAAAGACCTCTTGATATGTGTATCTATGCATTAAATTTATGTTGATTGTTAGATGAAGAGCAAGCCTTAGAAAGCAAGGTTAGTGGAGAATTGAGAGAATCGAACCTTAAACACTTGAGTGATTAGAGTGTATACACTACCAGTGAGGGTTCGATGCTCAATCCCTTGTTCCCTGCTTTCATGAGCTATCTTCTTACAAGTTTACTTGTACTTTATTTTGTATGATTTGAATTAGTGGAATCTGATTTATATTTGTCTTGGAGAACTTATTTTACTTTTAACCAAGTAGGTAGAAACATTCTGCATATAGTTGCATTCATACAGATAGGTTGCATTTCATACATCCTGCCATTCCTCTTCATCTTTATAGTTTCTCTTGAGCTTAGCATGAGGACATGCTATTGTTTAAGTGTGGAGAGGTTGATAAACCACTATTTTATGGTTTATCTTGTGCTTAATTGAGTGGATTTTTTATCAACTCTTTACCCACTTATTCATACTATTTGCATGGTTTTACGTTTTCTTTCCTGATTTTGTGCTATGATTGAAAACATGCTTCTTTGATCTTATATTCGCTTATTATTAATCCTCTCTTATTACCATTAGATGCCTTGATATGTGTGTTAAGTTTTTTTAGAGATTACAGGGCAGAAATGGCTCAGAGGATGGAAAGGAAGCATGCAAAAGTGGAAGGAATACAAGAAGCTGGAGAAATTGCTAAGCTGTCCAGCCTGACCTCTTCGCACTCAAACGGCTATAACTTTAGCTACAAATGTCCAAACGATGCGGTTCTAGTTGCGTTGGAAAGCTAACGTCCGAGGCTTCGATTTGATATATAATTTGCCATAGCTGCTCCAAAGTTAGGCGATGCGAACGCATGAATGACGCGTCCACGTCGCATCTGCGAACCTCAACCCGCGCGGCCGCATGGACGACGCCTCCGCGTCACTTGCCCGCGACCTGGACGTAACAAAAATCGCAGGGAGCGATTTCTGGGCTGCTTTTGACCCAGTTTTCAGCCCAGAACACATAGATTAGAGGCTATAAAGTGGGAAAATGCATCCATTCATAAGAGTGCTCGCCAATTTTTGCTTTCCATGAATTAGATTTAGTTTAGAGAGAGATTCTCTCTCTCTTTAGGATTAGGATTTTTATTCACTTTCAAGATTATCTCTTTTGATCAGGTTCAATATTCCTTTTATTTACTTTTGCAAGCTACTTTATGAATCCTTTCATGTTACAGATTATTTGAATTAATGTTATTTGAGGTATTTCAGTTTAATATTGATTTCTCTTATTCATGCTATTGTTACTTTTACTCTGAAGACATTTTTATTCCAAGTAGATTTATTTTTCTCCTTTTGGTCTTGGTTAAGAAATCAGTAACTCAGGAGTTATCCAATTCGATAGCATAATTGATAATTGTTACCTTTGTTAATTGAATTGAACTTCCATAATCCCAATCTTTTCTTAGGAAATAAATAGGATTCGAAGATCAAACCAATTAATCCCCTGACCTTCCTTTATCTGAGTAAAGGTTAACAAGGTGGAATTAAGATTCAACTTTCATTGTTATTGATAAGGATAACTAAGGTTGGACTTCCAATTTCTCATACCTTGTCAAAAGTGTGTTTTTACAGTTATTTATTTATTTTACAGTCATTTACTTATTTTTAATTGCAATTCAAATTACTTGTTCCTCATCTTCAAAACCCCGATTTACAATCTTCATAACCAGTAATAAAAACATACTTCCCTGCAGTTCCTTGAGAAGACGACCCGATGTTTAAATACTCGGTTATCAATTTTAAAGGGGTTTGTTACTTGTGACAACCAAAACGTTTGCACGAAAGGGATTTTTGTTGGTTTAGAAACTATATCTACAACGCGACTGTTTTTATGACATTCTTTACTGGCAAAAATCTCTGTTCATCACTTTGCTATGAGAGTTCCAAACAACTTGGTTCATTTCTTGTTCAATATCTGCATGTCCCTTGTACCCGTTTAATTTGCTTGCAATCTTCTTCATGATGTGCCAAATACACCAACAGTGAATTGTTGTTGGCATACAGGCCTCTAAAGCCCTTTTCATTGATGCACATTGATCGGTGAGAAACCCTTTCGGAGCGTTTCCTCCCATGCAATGAAGCCAACATTGAAATAACCATTTGAATGATTCAATTTCTTCGTTTTTCATCAAAGAGCATCCGAGAAGTGTTGATTGACCGTGGTGATTCACCCCGACAAAAGAACCACAAACCAAATTATACCTGAAACAAATTACCATAGTACAGAATGCAAAATCATTAGGTACACCTAACAAATGCTTCGTATACACCCAAAAAACAGCCAATATACACCTCTGCTGCGGATTCATAAAAATACATTAATTTAGCATCATAAACAGGGGCAGTTTGTTACCTGTTTGTATTGTAGGTGGTGTCAAATGAAATAACGTCTCCGAAATACTCAAAGGCAGCTCTACTTCTTGCATCGTCCCAAAAAGCCAGCTTAATCGATTGATCCTCCTCGAGTTCAAGCTCAAAAAAGAAATTCTGATTCTTCTCTTTCATTCTTAACAAATATTTCCCGAATTCATTTGCATCTTCTTGTTCGGAAACATTTCGCACTTCCCTGGTAATATAATTCCTCACATCCTTTTCGATAAAATTTAACTCGCGGTAACCCCCGGCAGCCGCAACAAATGATTGGTAGGTTTTGCTTGGTCTGATACCGGCCTCCTCGTTATTCTCTATTGTACGACAGATGGACATGTTTAGTTTCCTGTGCTGTTTGAGCATCTCTGCTTTACTTGGACAGCAAGGGTGTGAATGATCCAGCACAACCTTTGAAATGATCCAAGCACCAACATCCTTCAATGTGTGTATATAAATTCTTGCAGGACAGTTTAAACCGGCTGTCGGATTAGTCTTCTCGGTCGGAGATATTTTAGATTTCCATTTTCCCTCTCTGCTACATGTAATCAATTGATTCTTAATCTCGTTTCCCTTCCTATTTGTGCTCTGAACTCTTGTAGAAAAACCTGTAGCCTTGGCGTAGTTCCTGTAAAATTTTCCAGCATCTTCAAGGGTGGTAAAGGTCATTCCAACCTTCGGAATAAACTGGTCATCAACAACAGAGAGAGGCTGCAGAATACACCATGTCAAAAACTAAAAATACACCCAATCATGTCTGATATAATACACCCGAACCGCAATAACTCAACTAAAATGACAATAAAAACCATAAACTTTAAATACACAGGCTGCAGTATACACCATGTCAAAAACTAAAAACACACCCAATCATGTCTAATATAATACACCCGAACAACAACAACTCAGTTAAAATAACAGAAAAAGCAGTAAACTGTAAATACACCCACACTTCCCGCAAAAATACACCCAAAAAAATTCTGATCTACACCTGATCGTCTGCTATAAATTTCAGATAATTAATCAAAACTAATACATTACATTCAATCCATAGATTTATCTTCATGCGTTAGTTTGACAGTCAATGTTCAGGAATTATTCACCTACACAATGCTATAAAAATTACTGCAACAAAATTCATAGTAATCCTATGTAAATCAAACCTCAGGAACTTCGTTAGATTCAAATTCATAATCCACTTTGTCTGGATTCAGCTGACAATCTGAGGCTGAATCATCCATTATCTTCAAAACGAGTTCAAAATTTGATTTCAGAAAACAAAAAATCAAATAGAAAACGAAGCTGGAGTTACAGAGAGAGGAACTAACGTAAATGACGAAGAAGAAACGAGTGAGAAAGGAGGGGAAAAGAACGATCGAAGAAACCAGGGGAAGCTTCGCGAGAAGAAGAACGAGCAAATCTGCAAATAAGGAAAACGAAGAAGAAAACAAATCTTTTAAATTTGGTAGTTATATATAGCGCGTGTATACGTTGCAACCATTGGAGCGGGTTTTAGGTTTTATTTGTTAACTAACTTGTAAAGCATACAAGTCGTTAGAGCTTGTATGCAGAGCTTTTCTGTAATTTTATTTAAGAAAAAATTTGTCATTATTCTAAATTTTTATAGACAAAACTAATAGTTTATTGGTCTTTCATAAATACAAAATTAATTCTATTTATTTATGTATAAATTTATCATTATTTTTAACTTTTATGGATAAAAAATAAAAAGAGAAAAGTTCAACCGTGTTAGCCAATAATTTTGTTATATACCAACAGTTTTAGCCAACAGTCTAATACTTTTAGTCGAATAACATATTTTTAACTAACACTTAAAAATATTATTAGTTAATTAATAACAAAAAATAATAAATTATATTAGTATTCTAACATTTTTCAAATAATAAAAATATTATTTTA
>NC_029789.2:30262365-30269127 GCF_000816755.2 Arachis ipaensis
GCAATATTATAAGACCATATATTATTATTAAACCATAAAAAAGTAAAACTCATTTTATTATCCCATTCTTTTGTTTCCACCTCTGTCTACCACGAGATAATAAGAATCTATTAACAGTTTAAAAATATTTTGAATGGACCAAAAGACCAACCAGTTTCATCACCCCCACCAAAGAATCTAGTGAAAAAGACTAACACAAGATGCAAACACCCTTCTTTTTACAGGTGCGCCCAACACCTTTAAATGGTGGAATTTACTTTACTTTAGGAACTCACGCAGTCATACCTAATCTTTACAATAAATAATAATAAAAACAAAAGACAAAGTAAAAATTCCAAACATATTGCAGTATTATTGATAAATTCTGATTAAGCCAATTAAGGCTATTTCTTTTAAAATATAGAGACTTGCATTGCACTTGATATATATTAGTCCTTCAAAATATGCATGGCTGAGGCTTCTGCTACCACACTACTTAATATAGCCTTCAAAATTTACATGAACAATATATATACGAAGAAACCAATTTAAGTTGGTAGAATGATTAACACATTCTATTTAAATAAAATATTGGAATTTTAATTCTGTTTTGTACATATTTAAGAGATACAATAAAAAAAATATATATTGTACAAAAAAAATATTTATATAAATGCAAAATCTTTTGTACTTATTTTAAATTTATTTATTATCATAAAGATAAAGTTAAAGATACAAGTACAAACCTTACTTTATTTATGATAATAAGATAATGAGTTCAAAATGATGAGTACACAAATAATTAAGTTTACACAAAATTATGTCCATTTTTAATGTCTAAATACCATTTCTTTCTAAATTCAAAAAAGGTAATTGCTTTACATGCAAGTACTACGACACTGATTTCATTGAATTTGTGACACTCTTGCCTAGCTTTTAATTTCCATCCCGCTAAACCCAATCACAAGATAAGTTCAAGAAACAAACATTGTAAACACTCTCATCACTTAACTGATCATAATAATCAACTTTCTTTTGAGCTTATTTTCTGTGGGACAAGCTTCATTCCTTTTTCTTTTCCTTCTAAATCAACTCTTCCCATAATAAACAAAGTAAATAAATTTCCGCAATTGAGATTAGCCCTTTAATTTCCATGCATGCTGGAATACCAAGAAGCTCAGGAATATATATACACACAAGCATATTATACATATATATATTCAGTCCCAGTTCTCAGAATTGTGTACATGGCTAACATATCTTGTCCCTTCACCGAAGCTTGTCGAAATTCAGAGTTCATTAATAAATAATAATTAAGCTTGGCCAGGAGGTCTACCGGAGTTTCCAGCTCTCCTAATAAAAAGAAAATAATTTCATCAAATCATGTATGTTTTGTTGAAAAATCTAATTTTAAAATGGATAAAATTATAGATGTAGGGTTTTCATATGTCATGAAAATATCTTTCTAAAAAATTTAAGTTGATAAGAGGAGGTATATAAATAATTATATTTCTCTAACATAAATAATTATATGTTTTGGATTGACTTTTTTTTTTGTCCTATGCTAAATTTTTTTTTCTTTTGAAATTTACAAGAATTAAATTCTATACCTTTTTATCATAAAAATTCTGATATCATATCTTAAAAATACTTTTTCCAACAATTTAAATGGATAAAAAAAAGCACATAAATAATTATATCTTTAATAACCTAGGTATAACAATATATTACATAAATAAACTAAATGAAAAATAAGCCAAGTTTAGCTATTTTAAATTTTTTTTAGAAAATTTTGAAAATAAAAGTACCGAAAATAAAACGAAAATCAAATCCTAATTTTTCATAGTGTAAGTCTTGTACTTCATGCATGCTTTTGTATGTTTTGTAATGTGTTGTGTTGTGTCTAGTGCTAAAAAGCAATAAAGAAAGAGAACCATGAAAAAGGCTAAAGTTTCTTGTTGATTCAGAGAGCCGAGTGACATAAATAACTTTAACCCTCCTTATTAATTGAGAAGTGGAATAAAGTTTCAAAGCCATACACAATCAACTAACATACTTTATCTTTTTTGAATATCTTTATTTATTATTGCCTATTGTGAAGGACTGTGCCGGTGGTTAAAGACCTCAATCAAGATCTCAATGTAACAGTTAAAAGCATGGTAATTGGTAAATGGTAATCAACCCTACTCATATATACTTAACTTTATTTTCTTTCTCCTTTTGTGATGCTCCATCATGGTAGGAACCATGAAACTTCTCAAATTGATGATTGAGGTCTTAAGAGGCAAAGTACAAACATTTGAAAAATATTATTCTAATTCAAATAACTAGATTTTGTGGCTTGAGATTGAGAAGAATACTTTTTGTATATTATAATATGGTTATAAAATAGATAAACAAATAAAGTGGATAGCATACGTAATGTGTAACATGGCATGTTCACGTTTATCATGGAAAGAAGCAACGTATAAGAAGTACAAGAAACACAATATCCGAGTAATTAATAAATATAGTACATAAACTGAACTTAAGAAGCTTTCAATTTATAATATATTAGTGTAAAACCATTTTATGATGAAGTACAATTGTTTTTTCTAAAATAATGTACGTAAAAGTTAATTATTAGTCAGATGTTAATGCAGAAGAGTTATATATATATATAATGGAAAGTCAGGTGAAGTTAACTTTACGTGAAGTTAGATGATTTAAATGATTTGACTATATTTTTATGTAACGACTTTCAGTTATCAACTTCACGTGAAGTTGACTATACCTGAATTTCCACCTATATATATATTTATGGTATAAAAGATAAATTTTTTAATTTTGATCAATTACTAAACATAAAAAATGCAGAAAGAAAAATATACATAAAAGTGATGTATATATAAGATTTAAATTTTTGTATGTGAATAGAATAATATATACCTGTTATGAATTGGATCTGGTCCATTGGGGACTCTTCTTTTGCTCATGTAGTTGAAATCGTCCAGTTGTTTATTATCTCGAGCAGCAGAGAATACTACTTGACCATTATTATGGTGGAGTCCTTCTTCTTCTTCTTCTTGGTGATGTTGTGTAGTTAGTTTTCTACTAGTTGCTAAGCTGCTCCCAACAACCACAAGACAAACAAGCCCCACCACTAGGAACAACCTTGGAAACAAACAACTACTTCCCACCACATGCAATTTTGTCATCTTTCTATTTATTTCTATATATAAATATATCTTTGGTTAGTAGGAGGAAACTAAAGGTAGTACGTACTATTATTGCTATGACATAGAGATGATGATGATGATGAAGAAGAAGAGGGAAAACAGAAAAAGCCTATTATCATTGCATCATGATATGATCGAAGTCAATAATTAATATTATTATTATTATTGGTGTATAATAAGAAGAGAAAGAGAAAAAAGAGAACAGAGAGAAGTAAGGGAGGGTGAAGCTAAGATAGAGAAGAGAGGAGGGTAAGAATTGGTTTCCAACTACAAAGGATTATGGGGGTGTGGTTGGTTTTCTTTATAGGTTGGAGGGATTCTATTGCACTTTCTCGAAATGAGAGAGAGTGTGTTATTGTTAAGTGTTTTTTGGAGCGTGACATGGAGGCAATGCTCTTAGCTTTGCCTTTATACGGAGAAAGCTAAGGGGCGGGGGTGTGGGGTGGGGTCCCAATACGACACTGTTCTTTTGCTTTGCTACCTCTTATTAATTGTGTGTATTTTCATGCAACTACGACTACTACTACGCTCTCCCTTATCCTCTCTTCATTCTTTACGTACAATTGTGTAAAAGGCAAAACATTGTGTATGTGTGTTGTCATGCATGCCCTTGGAATCAACAATAGAATCAAATTTTACTGCATTATTAGTATTATATATGTGATACGAAATTATGAATATGATAGAGTATATATGCCTCTCCTTATTGTGTAAATACAATAAGTATTTGTGTTCAATGCCATTCTGAAAAGTTATATCAATAAAATAAAATTACTCTCTGAGCCTCTAATTAATAGCCATAGTTTCTTTTTAGCGAGATAGTAATCAGTAATGGGTACTAGGGGACGAGTACCCCTCTCCATCCCCCTTTTTGTTTTAAGAAAATATACTCCAGTTTCTTCTCATTTCGTCATTCCTCATTTGATCCAATAAAGATAAGAAAAAATAACAAAATAATTAACCAGAGAAGAAGGAAAAATCTTGCTTAAAAGCTGAAATTGATTTATGATATGTTAAATACATAATGTGCTTATTATGGACACCTAAACCGATCTAACAATTAAAAATTAAAAAAAAATTATAGAAAAAAGAAGTTACACTAAAATGGTAGAATAAATTCAATATGAACAACAGTATGATGAGAATTTGAGATATTCACATGTCAGTTATGGCTTTAATTTGAAAACATTAGTTTTCTCTCTTTTCGTTCTCTAGCTGGTGGGCTTAATAAGTTTGTTAGGACACATGCCTTCCAAGTCCCTCATAACTGAATTGATGAGTACTATATATATTTGTTTGACTAACAATACTTCTTTAAGTGAATGAGTGACCTGATTACTCAATCAATTAAAATAAATTAAAAAAAAAACATATAATGAATGGCATTGTGTTAATAATATTAAGTATAACATAAACTCGTCAAGTCGTAGTATTTAAGCATATTATTAAATCCTCTAGGTCGCTGTTGGGGATTCCATACCATCCTACAAAACTGAGGAAAATTCTCCCCTTTTTTTCCCCTCACAAATCCTTCATTCTCTTTTCTCTCTTTTTGAATTTATTTATCTATTTTAATTATATCCTGTACTTTGAACACATCTCCATCAAATTATGCTGCCGTCTTTAATTCCATATATGCTCTATATTTGTACCTAACAACAGTGGCTGCTAGACAAATGGCCCACATGTATACATATACATGCTTTATTAATATATCTTATAAGTAAACCACTCTTAATTAGTTGTGTGTGCATATATATATATAAAGGTGAAAAATTATATAAAATTACTTTTAAATAAAATTAATAATTAAAAATTGTGAAATAATTTAATATATTTAATTAAATTATTATTTAATAATTTTTAATTATTAATTTCACATAAAAATAACTGATGAATTTTTTCGTAATTTAAACGTACTATGATCTCTTAGATTTAAAAGGGTACAAATGTGGAATCTATACGCTAAATTAAAATAGGACAATGAACATATGCAACTAAAACAATAGAATACATCACCACAAAACAGAAGCTGGTTCCTTACCTTTAATTTGAACGAGGGCTGTCATTGGGAGAATATTTATTTATATATAGTTACATATCATACTTACTTATTAATACTCCATAAGGTAAAGCAGAAGGCACATTTTGTCTTATCCATTGTTGCATATGAATCTTACAATAATCATAAAACACCAAAGTGATTTTTGTTGGAGAATCCAATGCTTTTTATTGGGAACTAGCTTCACCTTCAAGGTACAAGGATGGCTTTGTTATTTATAGTAGCAAGTGTATTAATCTTAGAACCTTTTATTAGGAATTTATGCCTTGGCCTGTGGCACATGTTTGAGGTGTATAGAATATTACAAAAGTATTTATACATGTTGAGATCGATTTGACAGTTGATTTATACCTCATGAAATATACGAAGATAATAATCAATTTGAGAATTATAAGGCTAAGTGCTTTGCCGCCTTAAGCTGATTTGCTCATTCCAAAGAACTTTAAGAACTTCTCCTATTACAAATCACTTATATTTAACTTATTCGTCTAATTAATTAAGTATTGAAAATTCGAATTCAGTTTCATCTATACAATAATTCATTAATTAGTGACAACTCTTTAAATAGAGTTTTGATCAGCAATAAATTAATTAAAATCTTAATTTATGTTGGACTAAAAAATACCACAAAAAAAAAAGAATTATATCTATTATAAATTGAGATATTATTTTGTTGACTTTTAAGAGTGACATCGATGAAATAAAACCAACAATTTAATGAAAGTTCCATTGTTTATAACCATTTTTTATTATAAACTTATTTATTAACTAGTAAATCATCTAGAAGATAAGAATATAGAATGTAGAAAATTCTCTTTATAAAAGTTTTATGCAGCATTAGTAGTTGGCTATGCTAGGTTCAATTTAATAGTTTTTTTTTTTTTTTGGATGGATTAGCACCTTCACAAATGAAATAGTTTTTGAGACATAATTTAGATTCTCATATTAGACAAAACAATCATTCTAAATTATTTTTAAAAAAGTTGAGTCAAATCAAAATTTCAATTGACCAAATCTTATTACATTTTCTTAATGCCCCTCTATGTATACGAATCTTTATGTGTACTACTGTATCTATGAATGATGATCGTAGAACTATTATATTGTTGGTATGTAGCCATAATGTAGGTCTAATAAAGAATAATGCATATACTATCAAAAATTTTCAAGTGTACCGATATATAGATGTTTCAATAATTTTTAATTATTGATTTTAATTATAAAAAATATATATAATATATAAAATTAAAATTAATAATTAAAAAATATACTAACAATTTTTAGTGTGACATAAGGTTTTCTCGGCATATATATATAGCAGGAGGATTGCACTAGCTACTCTACAATTCATGTTTAGCTGATGGATCAAATGGCTACAGAAGTAAGTACCAAACTACGTACTTTTACAGTTTTATGTATGTAATCGCTATGATGAGCAACTTAGCATGTGTGTACGCAATGCCATTATTGCTCACTATAATATAATGCTTATGCTTCATATTA
>NC_029789.2:30269141-30269480 GCF_000816755.2 Arachis ipaensis
GGTGACTGCATACATTGATTGCTACTGAAATCAGTATGCCACATGCATGTAACAAGAACTGATATTTTAATTTATATCCAATTTTAAATTATCAATGTAAACTTATAGTAATTAGCCTTCTTCGTATAAATATGAATCTAAAGAAGAGAATAGTTACTTATTTAAAGCTATGTCATGTGAAAGTAGCATCATGATATTACTTCTCCTAAGCATTATGTTATCTTTTTTATTTATTTTATATTTTTTTTTTGAGTTTATTAATAATCGAATTCTAAATTTTTTAGATATAAAATTTTGATACTAAATTATAGTACCTTTTTTTAAAAAATTTAAACTAAT
>NC_029789.2:30269871-30270354 GCF_000816755.2 Arachis ipaensis
TAATCTAAATAATTATATTTCTAATATAAAAGTTAATTTTGATAATTATTTAATGCATGACAGTAAAATTTAAATAAAAGGCTTTAGAATCAAATACCTAGCCAAATTGATATTAAAAGAGCAAAGTTTGACTTTAGTCAAACAATTCATGCCTGCTACCACCAAGTTCTAGTTTGTTAGTAGCCAATATAAAGTTGAATATCAAAAAGCTAGTTGATCACCTTCTAGCTGTAAACGTGATTTTTGATAACCACAAGAAGATTTTTTACTCTTCTTTACTACCATACATACATTATAAATAGGAAGCATTGCTTATCTTATTTATATGCTATGTTTTGTAAGGTTTGAGCGAGTGAAAATTAAGAGAGAAAATAGTAAGATTTTTTATATGTTAGAATCTTTTTATATGAGTGTTATTTTTATAATATATGAGGGAGTACTATAAATTTTTTTATATGTTTTGAGAAATTATAATTTTATTGC
>NC_029789.2:30270380-30282572 GCF_000816755.2 Arachis ipaensis
ATTTTATTGTTTAATCATATTATTTTTATTATTATCTAAATTTTTGTTTAATTTTATCTATTTTTTGCTTATATATTTTAATTGAGCTATTCTATCATATCCTATTAATTCTGGTACCTAAAAGTAGTATTAGAACTTTAGGTTCTTAATCTTTCACTGTAAAAGGACAAGTTGGTGTCAGAACCATAATAAAAAAAAATTTAAGATTGAAAATTTTAATGGGAATAAATTTTTTTTTTTTGGAAACTGAAGGCAAGCCTATACCAGCACTTCTGATAACAAATAGAAACACTACAAGAAAGTTTTAGAATAGCGACCGATTTTAGTGACCAATAAAATCGGTCGCTATTAGCAACCGATTTTACGACCAATCAAAATTTTTTAGAAAAAAAATGTTGATTGCTAAATCGGTCGCTAAATTTCAATTAGTGACCACCCACTCTTGGTTGCTAAAATCGGTCACTATTTTTTTTATTTAGTAACCGAATTAGCAACCAAAACAAAAAATAGCTTTTTTTGGGGTCCGTTGATGACTAAATTGGTCGCTATTTTTAATTTAGCGACCGATTTTGTGACCAATATAAAAAGAAGCTTAACAATTGTTGGTCGCTAAGAAGTTGGTCACTAAATCGGTTGCTAAGTGTTAAAATAGCAACCGATTTAGCAACCAACTCTAAAATGCTGCTTTTAAAGTAGTTGGTCGCTAAGATAGCGGTCGCTAAATCGGTTGCTTGGGGATAATATAGCAACCGATTTTAGCGACCAACTACAAAATTATGGGTTAGAACAATTGGTTACTAAATCGGTCGCTATTGTAATTCTTAGCAACCTAATTTGCGATCACTAAAAAATAAGTTATAAATTAATTGGTTATTAAATCGGTTACTATTCTTTTTTTGACTAATCAATATATTAAACAAATTAACTTTCAACGATGTTTTGGACAAGATTCGGGGAAGGCTAGCCAGCTGGAAAGGAAGATTGCTTAATAAGGCAGGCAGACTCTGTTTGCTCAACTCGGTAGGGACTGCGATTCCTACTTATCACATGCAAGTATCTCTCTTCCCTAAAGGGGTAACTAATAAGATAGAATCCATGATGCGAAACTTTCTATGGAAGGGTCAAGCTGATGGTAGAGGCCTGAATCTAGTTAACTGGAAAGTGTTGGTCACTCCTAAGAAGTTTGGAGGTCTGGGAATTAGAGATCCTTTTTGTGCCAATATTGCTCTTCTTGAAAAACTAGTTTGGCAACTTTTTCACCATCCCAACAAGCTATGGGTTCAACTGTTGACGGAGAAATACCATTCTTCTAAGGATGATTGTTTTAGTCGGTCTCGAGGAAGTGGATCTTATGTTTGGAAGAGTATATCAATAATTTACAAGATTGCTCTGGGTTTACTGATCCTTTGGTGTTAAAAATCCGAGATATCATGTCTTGGAAATGGCGTGCTGATCTTCGGTTGATCTTGAGAGATGCAAATACAGTAGCAGACATCATGGCAAAGACTGCAATGAGGACTATTTCTCCCCAAGTGGAGCTTCCATTACCTTGGAAGGAGTTTGAGAGTAGTATTCAACGGGACTGCCTTTCTTAAGCAGTTTCTTGTCTTTTTTTTTCTTTCTTAGTTTTTGTTTATTTTCTTTTAAGTCACCAAAAAAAAAATAAATTAAAAGAAAACAACGTTGGAACCCTAATTTACACTGAGCTCTCTCCTCACAGTGTCCCTCTCGCCGCCTCCCTCACTCTCCGGCGAGTCCTGGTCGGCGCCGTTCTTGTTAGCGACATTTTCGTCGGTGCCATCTCACCTCCTCGAGTCTTTATCATCGTCTGCCTCCTCGCCACATTCTTCCTCTACTCGTTTAGCCATTATCGCAGATCATCGCATCCCCGTCCAAATCTGTTGTTGCTTGCATCGCGTCGTTCTTTTCTCAACGCCGCCTCCTGTAGTAACTTCTTCTCCGATAACAGCAGTCTTCCGGTTAAGCAGATTTTCTCCTTCAATCAAGGTACTTCATTTTCATATTTCTAATTTTGATTTTTCACTATAATTCCAGAAAATTTCTCACTATTTTTATTTTGATTTTGATTTGTTTTTATGTATTAGGATATTAATTAAGCCTCTATAATCTGCTGCTGCTTATCTATTTCTCTGTCTTTTTGCCTATTATATATGTGCTTTAATTTCAAATTATTAGCTTTGTTGCAGATCGTTGCATCACCGTCCAGATCAACCGTTGCTCATCGTCCGAATCCTCCGATAAAACTGATAGGTATATAATTTTTTATTTTGTACTATTTTTGTTGTTCTTCACTTTTGACGTTATTTTCAAATTATTTGCATTATGCAGTTTTTAATTTCTGATTTTTGTTTTTAATTCATGTACATATTAGGTCAAATTTTAGGTACGCACTTTCTTTTTGAGGAATCGAGTTCTAGGGAGACAATCAATTTTTCGTGTTTGTTGCTATTTGGATCGGATTGGTAATTAGAAAACCAATAAATCATTAGTTGAAATTGGACTACTTGTTTAGCTTACTATGAAGCTCTATGTTCTAGTGTTCTTAGGGATTGGATATGAATATTTAATTTTTATAAGATTAAGAATTGACTCGTTGACACTTAGCAAAGTCTGTTTTCAAATGGAGGATTGAGGATTAAAGATTTAAGTCCTAAACAAGGCAATTAGTTAGAGAATTCTCTTAATTGTTATAGTGATTTAGGGCTTAAATTAAATCATACAGGAGTAGGACCAAGCATGAGAAATAGACAGCATAATTCTAAATCAAAATGAAATTTATAAATTTTGAAACTTTATTCATGTTGATTGTACTTGCACAAACCATTAGCTTCTTGCAAATTTTTTTCTTTCTCACTAGCATAAACTATTTGCATAGACAATTAGTATTAGGCTCTGGCAATTATATTTCTTTTTCTATTTCATTGGCTCTGTTTATTCTTCGTACTATGTTACTAAAATGTAAACCCTTTTTTTGGTATGAAGCTAGGCCCTTATTGCTCTTCGTTTTCTTTTTTACCTTTCTTTATAAAATTTGCTATAATATAAATTTCTTTTTCGGTATTTACTTATTATTACAATATTAGTTAAAAATGATTATGGAGAAGAACAAAGTCCAGATGCAGATAATGAAGAGGCATCACAAGACTTAATTAAACTTCCTGAGTGGTTGTGCCCATAAGAATTCTAGAGGAACAAACTCTGAGGTTATTGAATTCGTTGTAGAAATGTGAACTATGAATTAAGTACTTTTTGTAAGTTATGCTGGGCTGTAATCTGAATGGCTATGCATAGTTTAGTTTGATGCTTAACACTTCTAAGAAAATGCTAGATGTTACAAATGTTGTTGCATGGAAATAATATACCATGAGAAATTGTTCATAGTTTTAGCTTGATTCTGAGTTAGTTTCATAGTTAGATCCACTCTAAAATGGGAATTATTCATGACTTAGATTAGTTTTATGTCTCAAATATTTCTCAAATTAACTAATTAATGCATTTCTTAGTGTTTTCTTAATTAATGTTCTGCTTGTGATTATTGCATTAGTTGAGTTTGTCATAGGAAGCTAATGAAAACTTGGATAAAGTGGTGACTCTTGCTAAAGACCTTCAAACTGAGTTTAGGTATAGTGTTAGGTATTTTTTTATTTACATTTCTTTTGTTTTTTATTTCAGTTCTAGTTTTAGATGTGAGTTTGTAATTTCCTTTGTTCTTCACTGGATTATTTCATTTGTAATTTCTTTTGTTCTTCACTGGATTATTTCAGTAAAATTTGCATCTGTTATGAATCATTTTTACTGAATTGTTATGTCTTTATATTGGAGTATTGTATTTTTTGGGTGATTTTTTTTTATCACTATTAGGGACAGAATTTGAATTGAGAATTTGAGATAGGAATGCTATTGTATGCACCCGAACATTGGCTATTGAAGCAAGGGAGAAAGTTGCACTTTACGAGCCAGACAAGGAGGCATGGAAAAGGGTCGGCCTTAGTTTTCTCAAGGGTTTTTTCCACTTTATGTAAATGAATTTTTTTTTTTTTTGCTTTTTTGTTCATACATGTGGGGCCATTGGCTATAAAGTCATCAATGTACATTTGGATTGTGAATCATAAATTTAATGTATTTATGAATTTTGTCTCTTTTAATTTCTATATTTCGATATGGATATTGTGAATATTTTTGGTATTTATTTAAAAATTTGATCTATGTTTGATTCTTTTTATATTTTGGTGAAATATAATTATTTATAAAAAATCAAGTTCTAATAGTGGTATATGTGAAATTAGTAAAAATCTATAAAATCAGTATTAGTGACCGATTTAGCTACCAATTTTAGATTTTTAGATTAGACATTAGCGACTGATTTAGCAACCGATTTTATTAGTGATCGATTTAGCAACCGAAAAATTGGTCGCTATTTAGCAACTGATTTTCTCAGCGACCAATTTAGCGACAAAAAAATGATCGCCATTTAGCGACCAATATCGTTTGGTAATAGTTTGGTATCATTGGTTGAAAATCGGTTGCTAATATCGGTCGCTAATCATTAGTGACCGAAGTTGGTCGCTATTCTTAAATTAGTGACCAAGGTTTTAGCAACCACCAGAATCGGTCGCTAAATCGGTCGTTATTCCAGTAATTTCTTGTAGTGAAAGAGATTGATGAAAACGTCGTTGCCAATTTACACTTGGCTATGGTAGATTCTATACTATAAAACATCTTAGAGAATAAGATAGCAAAGAAGATTTGGGAAGCACTTATTAGGTTATACAAGGTAAAATCACTTCACAACAAGATATTCATAAAAAGGAGTCTCTATATTTTTCTTATGAGTGAATCTACAATTGACATCCATCGAATGTCAAATTATAGAGAATGAATGTGCTAAGCTTCTTCTCCAAAGTTTACCATACTTGTGTGATCAACTTATCATCAACATCACAAATAAAGATAATCAAATAGAGAGCTTAAAGCAAATAGAAATTTTGTCGGTGATAAGAGGCAGATCAAAGCAACATGGCTCTAGTGGGAGTCAAAGTTGTGGTAGATTAAAGTATCAAAAGAAGAACCTTACTTTTTATAATTGTGGAAAGAAAGAACACTTGACGAAAGATTGTTGGTTCAATAAGAAGAGTACAGAAAAACTACTGAAGCAGCCACCGCATATGGATGTGTTCTGAACACCTCTAATGATGGAGATGTCTTATGCGTCGAAACTGCAAGTGATCATTAAGGCAACAAACCACTAGCTAATATTTGGCTATTGGATTGTGCAACAACATATCACATGATTCCACATCACAAGTGGTTTAGCACTTATGAATCTATTTCAAAAGGATCTATACTCATGGAAGATGATCATGCCTTAGAAGTTGTGAGAATTGATACCATTAAAATTAATATGTTTGATGGTTCCATCTATACAGTTCAAGTATAAAACATGTGAATGACTTGAGGAAAAATTTATTGGCTGTTAGGCTATTGGATTCTCAAGCGTACGAGATCAATATTGAAAGTGGATCGTTGAAGGTGACTAATGGTGCTCATGTGATGATGAAAGCAAAATGACTATCAACCAATTTATACTTGCTTTCTGTAGATACTATTTGAGATGCAAAGGCATCAGTAGCATCTGCAAATCAAGAAGACACAACAATGTTATGGCATCGCAAACTAGACGACATGTTAAATGCAGTCTACAAATTCTTGCAGAACGTAATCTACTTCTGGGGCTCAAAACAGTGAATCTACCTTTATATGAGCACTATATGACAAGCAAGCAGCATAGATTAAAGTTTGAAAGGTCCACTATTAGAAGAAAACACATACAATAAGGAGCAAAGTATTTTGTCTCTTTCATAGATGATTACTCACGAAGAGTGTGGGTGTTTCCCATAAAAAAATCAGACGTGATTCTAGTATTCAATGAGTTTAAAGCAAAAATAGAGCTTGAAACTAGAAAGAAAATAAAATGCTTGAGGACAGACAATGGAGGAGAATACATTGATGGTGATTTCATTGCATTTTGCAAGTATGAGGGTATTCAGAGGCAATTCACAGTTACATATATACCTCAGAAAAATAGTGTTATAGAGCAAATGAACAAAACTATTCTACAAAGAACTTGAGCTATATTGTGTACTGCAGAATTAGCCAAGTCTTTCTGGATAAAAATAGTTAAAACAACTTGCTACGTGATTAACCGATAGCTATCAATAGCAATTGGATTGAAAACACTAATGGAGATATGGCAAGATAAGCCACCCGATTATTTTTCTCTACATATGTTTGGATGTCCTGTTTATGTGATGTTTAATGTCCAAAAAAGAACAAAGTTTGATCCTAAATCCAAAAAGTGTATCTTCTTGGACTTTGCTGATAATGTAAAGATGTCTCGTTTGTAGGATCCCATTACTTGCAAAATTATTATTAGTAGAGATGTTATATTTGGCAAAATGAGCTGTAAAAGGAGTAAGAAAATAATAGCAGCACAGAAAAGAACTACTACAATATAGATGCACAATAAATTTGGAGAAAAAGACTCTTTTGGAGTAGAATCATAGCAAGTTGAACAAGAACTAGTTGAAGTTCGCCGAACAACACATGAACTAAGAAGACCATCATGGCATGCCGACTCTATCATGACTTTCCATGATACATATTGTTTTGTTATCGAAGATGGAGAACCATCAATTTTTCAAAAGGCCGTAAAAAGTCCAAATTCTTCTTTATGGATGGCAATCACGCAAAAAAAAAAAAACGAAAGCATTACATAGAGGCAAACACAAGATGTGGGAGTTTTATCCATTCCCAAGAAAAGCCATCGATAACAAATGGGTCTACAAAATCAAGTGTTACAATCACGACCAAATAGAATGTTATCATGCAAGACAGGGGTGAAAAAATTTTCTTAGAAAAAAGGTATTGATTTCAATAAAATATTTTTTTAGTAGTTGGAATCTATACAATTAAAGTAGTTCTTGCTATATGTATTGCATATGATTTACATAGAGCAATTAGATGTAAATAATATTTTTTTTCATGGTGAACTTGAAGAAGAGATATATATAATCTAACTAGAAGGTTATGAAGAACAAAGAAAAGAAACTTGTTTGCAAGTTAACTAAATTTCTGTACATCTTAAAGTGGACGCCAAGATGTTGGTATAAGATATTTGATTCCTTCATTATTAGCCATGAGCCCATGATTACAACAGACTTCACTCAGACCATTGTACATATTGCATGAGGTCGTCTAATAATAATGATTTTATTATTCTGTTGTTGTATGTGGATGACATCTTGGTAATAGGCCCCAACAAATATTGTGTCTAGAAATTAGAGGCGCAGTTGGCTATGGAGCTTGATATAAAAGATTTTGGACTAACAAACAAGATTTTAGGGATGTAGATTTGTCGAGACAGAAAAATAGGAAGATTTTGCTATCCCAAGAAAATTATTTGAGGAATGTCTTATGGCACTTCAACATGTAAGTGTGTAAGCTAATATTTAGCCCACTTTTTGTCAATTTTAAATTATCTTCTGAGATGTGTCCTAGCAGTAAAGCAGAGCAGATAGAAATTTCTTGAGTACTATATTCATTTGAAGTGAGAAATTATTTGTACCAAATTAGATATCACTCAATATGTTAGGATGGTTTAGCAGATTCATGGCACAAATCCAGGAAAAGAGGAAGAGGATCCTGAAATATATCAAATGATACTCTAATGTCACTTTATATTTTGGAGGATTTGAACTTACCATCAAAAGTTATGTTGACGCAAGTTATGTGTTCACACTTGTAGGAGGTGCAGTAAAATAGTTATCAAAATTACAAACTATTGTGGCGCTATCAAGTATCAATCGTATAAGGAAATAACTTAGTTGCCAAAGATAATGGAGGGATTCGGACACAAACAGGATATGATTCCAGTATTTTGTGATAGTCAGAGTAGTGTCTTGCACATTGCAAGGAATCCAACCTTTCACTTAAGAACAAAACACATAGGCGTTTAATATTATTTTGTGCATGAAATAATAGACGAAGTAAAAGTGGATATGTAAAAAATTTACACCAGTAATAATCTTGCAGATATCATGATAATATCAATTAATACAAATAAATTTGATTAGTGCAGATTTTCTCTTAGCCTATTAAAATATAGAAGCATGCATGGATATAATAATATAAAAAAATGAGTTAGTTAAAAAATCTCAAAATTAATTTTGAGAGGGAGATTATAAAAGTATCAAAGTTAATTTTGGCAATTATTAATACATGACTATGAAATTTAAGTAGAAGACTTTAGAATTAAATATTTAGCCAAATTGATATTAAAGGAGCAATGTTTGACTTTTGTCAAACAACTCATGCATGTTGACACCAAGTTTCAGCTTCTTAGTAGCAAATATAAAATTGAATATCAAAAAGTTAGTTGACTACTTTCTAGCTTTAAATTTCCTTTTGATAATCACAAGAAGTTTTTAATCTTTTTTGTCATCATAGATGTAACAATTTACTATTCATTACCTTATGCTTAAGTCATAATTTAATTATGGTTTGATGTTACGACACATGACTCGGATATAAATACTTATGTATGAAAAGAAATATTAAACTAGAAGCCTGTAAGAGGATTTAAACTTCGGATAAAAGACAATTCGTCGATCGTTCACACTCGATAAAATATATAAGTGCGTTGGAAGAAAGGTAGATAATTAAAAACTTGAAGAAAGAATAAGAGTAAGAGACATATATAAGTATATAAAAATATCTACTAGTCTCGACTCGCGAAGATTAGACCGGCTAGAGTTACCACAATGAAACAGTTTGATAAACATACCCTATCTCTCCAAAATACATCATAAGCCTCTAAAGACAAGTTTTCATAATAAATACATCATATAAGTTCTTTTCCAAAAGGATGAGAGAATCTAAATTCAAAATAGAATAAAATATCTTCTTCACTGTCTTTCACATAAACCTCCCGCTCATTGAGGAGCGTCGGGACCTGCATCTGAAAAGTAATAATTTCCACAACAGGTGAGAACATCATCCTTTACAGGGTTCTCAGTAGGGCAATAATTCTAAATAGAGACTATGTAAAACTACATGAACCTACTAGACAATCCTAATCTCCAACATCTCATTGATTCAAGCATAGGGGTCTCACTAAACCAAAAATAGGATAATTAAACTAAGCGTACCACTGTACTAGAAATTTATAATCTCAGTCCTTCACAACACCTCTTAGCCTTCCTTTTTTTCAATATTACAGTCTATCAGCATATGATTCAGCAACTCAGGATCGAAACTCAATTATCCACAAACCTCCAACCACCACGTTCTCATCAAGAACAACCCTCAGCGTCACCACTGTCAGCATGAAAGATCTCTCAATTGTTCAAACACATACAAAGCAATACAAGTAGAGAGAACACATAAAGTAATTGGATCAAATAGCATATAGATACGGTTAATCAAGAAGGCAAACCAAATACAAGATGCACACTTAAATAATACATACAAATGCAAATTATGCATGTCTGTCCTATGGCCAATGAACTCATCTGTCGGTTATATAGCCAAACCCAACATGTCTGGTAGCGAACCTTAGATAGTCACTCAGTGCGTGCAACCCCAGGGGAAATTCACTTCCCTTGGAGGAATTATCCGAAAAGGTCTAAGTGTTCGACCACATCTTGCGACAGAGGGTCAACAAATACCAACCCGGAGGAAGCGGGACAAAACCACAATATTTGCGTCTACTCGGGAAGCTCAATCTCAACCCGGAGTAAGTGGGACGAATCTCTACATCTACTCGGAGAGCTCAAATCATCTCAACTAGGAGCAAGTGAGGCGAAGAACACTCTTGTATCTACCTAGGGAGATCAAATCATCTCAACCTGGAGTAAGCGGGGCAAACTATACCTTTGCAT
Source organism: Arachis ipaensis (assembly GCF_000816755.2). Lineage (NCBI taxonomy): Eukaryota > Viridiplantae > Streptophyta > Magnoliopsida > Fabales > Fabaceae > Arachis > Arachis ipaensis. Next base: position 30,280,340 of record NC_029789.2, read on the forward strand.
CCACCCAGAGAGCTCAAATAATTTCAATCAAACTCTTCTTTTTTACCCAATCATGCCAACTCATCCTCTTCAATTACTTCTAATTCATTCTAATCTCAACATGGAGCAAGTGGGGCGAACCACTGCATCTATCTGGAGAGCTTAAACACATATCAATTGATTTTCAATCACATACAATTCATCAAAATCATTATCGCCCTCAATCATATCTCGACCTCTCAAGTATTCATAGATATACATATACACATAATCTTTGTAATCATCATCTCATTTCAATAATATTTACCCATTATTAATATAAATCTTCCACTCCACAATCTCCTTTAATATCAATTTACCCATTCAATATGTTCGCACTCATTTCAAAGTCTAAAAACTAGCTATCAGACCTTAATTGGGGCTTATGGGGGTTTAAAGTAGATTGGATAGGTTAAAATATTTAAAAACATATTTTCTAAAAGCATGGTGGTCTTGCGTACGCATGCCTCATGCATACGCACAAGTCCACTTTTGCACTCACGCATGGTATTCACATGGTACTCGTAAGAAATCTTTTAAATTTTGGAATGCCCATCATGCGTACACATGATCTCAAAATTCTGCAACTTCTACAAAATTCAATTTTGAAACCAGATTTTCAAACGTTCATAACTTTTTTGTTAAAAATGATTTTTCGTCTGTTCTTCGAACGTCATAAAATAGACAAGCCCAATTTTCATTTAAAACAAGTTCCACAGAATTCAGAAGTTCAAGGGCCAAGTTATGGCCCATCGAATGTCATCAAAAATCCATTTTACCCAAAAATTTTTGCATAACAATTTTCACCAATTCCAGTTCCGATTCAGTTCAAAACCATTCCAATACCACTTCTAAACTCCCTCAATATACATTTATCAATTCTCTACTTTTTCTAATCATTCAACACCCATTTAATCAATTTCTCAAGACAATCTTAATATACACACTCATACAAACAAAATTCACAACCAATCATCATCAAATATCTCATTCTCATACAACATTTCATGCCACTTACCTCAATGTACCACATAGAGAATTTCTCACCCTACCATGGCCTTCGGCCCAAATCCACATCTATCACCTTTATAAAAATCAAACCACATTTCATTTCAACACAATTTCAATCATACCAACATATATTATAATGTCCAATTGTAACAACAACGCATAACACTTCTCAATTCATCCCAAAACTCATTATTATCATTCTCAATTTTATACCAAAATACATTAACTAACACAATACTCATACTAACCATTATTCAAGTATATCAACAATCAGGGCAAGTAACCTAGATTTTCAAATAGCCTTACATAATACCTAGTCAAAACTACAACATATACCTTAATGTCGCAATTCCAAACTTCCAAACTTTCCTTTCCCAAGTTCCACAAAGCCAAGCTTCTAATTACTCAATCTAACACCGTATCATATAATGTGGCACAATATCAAAATTAAGGCTCATAATAATTGATGAACCAAGAGAGAAAAAGAGTTTTTTACCTTTACCTACTGAAATTAGTGATGGAACACAAGTTAGAGAACTCCTATAACATCAAAATCACAAAAAATCCTCAATACCGAAACTCAAACACGAAATTATCTTTGAATGAGAAACTGGAGCTGATATTTTGAGTTACTCACCAAACTATTTAGATAGAATTGAAGAGGATTCCGAGATGAACACATGGCCACAAATGACTCGTCAATCAGAGCTCTGGAACAAAAATTATGGAGATTTAAAGGTGATGGAAGTTAAGGTTTTATTTCTCCACTCTCTTCTCTCTTCACCACCAAGCCTCTCTCTCAAAATAGGGATATTGGTGCTGAATTTCATTAAGTTATAGACATATATATATGTGTGGGTTTGGGCGTTGGGTCTAATATGGATCCGGTTGGTGATTTTTGGCTCGTTTAGTCCAACTTTGCACTAAAACCTTTAAAATAAATGTCCGAATTTTTACTCTAAATATTTTTCTTGTCATTTTGACAGTTTTGTTTTTCTTATAGTATCAGACAGATTTAAGTCGGTACAAATAATTTTAACACCAATACGCGTTTTTCTCAAAATAATTATATTTTCGCGCTTGATTTAATTTTCTTAATTGAAATTTTGCTTTTAAATTTCTATATTGTAAATTCTAATAATATTTTTACATATTTCAGGCATCTTAATTTCAATTAACAAAATTTTAATTAATTAGTTTATTT
>NC_029789.2:30282607-30283951 GCF_000816755.2 Arachis ipaensis
TATATTATTATTTTTATTATTCTTTAAATTCTTATTCAATTTATTTATTTTTCGTCCATAAATTTTAGTTACATTATCCTATGCTATTAACTCGGGTAGTTAACAACTTAACATATATCACTGCCATTATCGTGCAAAGATCATCAAACATATGCCCGATAATGTTCTGCAATTTAACCATGGTAAAGCTCTACTTTTGCAAGAGAATCTATCTAGAAGACATATTAACGGCAAATATAACAGTTGGCAAACACATTTAAGCAGTGGATTGGAAGGTAATGAAAGCCAAAAAGATCATCTCTATTTACTAGCTAGATTTTCCGTATCTTTAGATTGGCCACACAAAAAGTTAATATATTTACATGCATATAATCAAATGACTGATATGGTACTGTATGTGATTAACCCTTGCTTTCTCATTTGAAAGAAGGTTAGATTCGAAGTCTGGAACAAGGTATCCACCTATCTATCCAGCTGCGTGCTTTCATTTTGTTATGGAATCTTAATATTGGACATATGTATAGCACGCACGGACATGGACATGACCACATAAAATATGCTGACACATCAATTTAAAATTTTTATAAGACACCGCAGNATATACATGTAATAGTATTTAAGTGTGTCTAAACATGTTTAAAAAATATTTTTTATTTTTTATTACGACTCAATTAAATATAAAAAGTACACATATCAAATAAATATCGTATTTAAAATGTGTCGGACACAATAAATTAAAAACGAGAAAATTTCACTTTCCTCCCATGTGAGATGTTAAAATGACACTCCACTCCCCTCTATTTATAAAATGTATATTCCCCTCTCTTATAACTTTTAAAGAACCTCCTCTTTAATCCATTTTAAATTTTTTGTATTAACTAATGTTAACTTTATCCATTTTTCAAGAAAAATAAATTATTTTTTATAAAAATATCCTTTAACAAAAATTTTATTTTTTTGTCATAGTGGAATTTTCTTATTAAAAAAATGTTCGGTGCTTCATATATATATATATATATCATGCATATGGTGCTGTGCGTTGTTAACCATTGCTTTCACTCACACTTTAGTTTATTTACTACTAGCTAGCAGGATTTTATTGGACATAACTTATTAGCTTGCTGGTCGCGTCCAAACATATTTTAATATTTTTTAGAAGTACTTAAATATATATTTTTCATGTGATGTAAAAATACAAATTAATCGTTGTTTAGTGATTAAGGATTATATGTAAAATTCATAATACTACGTTCGATTCTTAATTTAGTTTGATTAAAGTTAACCTAATCATATATACATATATATACACGTAATAATTTTTAATTTTTATTATTTAATATTATA
>NC_029789.2:30284048-30294948 GCF_000816755.2 Arachis ipaensis
TATTATAGTTCTAATAATCGAACCAAATCAATGTGATGCATGACAAAAACCGTTTACTATTGATTCGGTCAAAAATTAAAAAAAAAAAAAGTTGATATATTAATTAAGTTGGATTTGGAGGAATCGTAACAATGATGTTTTTAATCCAGTTAATTTATAGAGAATGGGTAAGGTTATAGTTCTTATTCATGCTTCTCAATTTGAACTTCATAAGTTTCTATTTATACATCATGTGTCTATTACTAGGGCTGTTCATGGATCGGATCCGATCCGCATATCCGCAGTGTTTATCCGAATCTGATCCAAAAATTGCGGATATGGATCCGATCCGCAAGACTTTTGGATCGGATCGGATCGGATCCGCACACTAATCGGATCAGATCGGATCGGATCCAACCTTAAAAGCTGCAGATATTGGATCCGATCCGATCCGATGATTTTAATGCGGATCGGATCGAATTTTTGGCCATATCCGATCCGATCCGATCCGCGGACACCCCTATCTATTACTTCTTATTTGCTGCTTTCTTGGTCTCCTCCTACCTAATTTTCGGTTAAAGTAAAATGTGATGCTAGCATATTTGGTGAATCTGTTAGTTTTGGGTGTGTATTGCGTGATTATAATGGCTCTTGGTTGCGTGGTTGTGCTGGTTCTTTACCACATGCTACTATTCTTCAAAGCGAGTTTTTTGCAATTTGGAGAGGGCTAATTCTAGTATGGGAAGCTGGGTTTAGAGAGGTCACTTGCGAGACAGATTGTTTGGATGCTTTTATCCTTGTTAATGATAGAAACAACCAAGTGCAAAGTTCTGATAATGATTTGGTGACTAAAATCAAAGAGGTCTTAAGCTGGAATTGGAGAGCAGAAGTCAATCTAATTTAAAGAGATGCCAACCAAATTGCTGATGCTTTGGCTAAATATGCAGCATCTAATTGCATACAGCAATTAGAATGGAATGAGCTTTGGAAAGATTTAACAATGTTGTCGCAACGGGACTACGTCCCTAGTATTTAGTGTATTTTCTTTGTTTCTTCTTATCCTTAGACACCGAAAAAAAAAGTTGGTCTAATTTTTCATAGTTAACCAATTTAAAAAATAAAATGCTAATATTTTTAAAAAATATATATTTTATACTTAAATACATTATTTTATTATATTTGATTTAATCTCAATTAAATTGACACCTTAGTTTTCAGAGTATACTCAATTTGCTAATAATGATTATTGTTGACTGACTAAAAAAAATTCGGTTGAAATGATCAAGATAACTAGTTGTGCACCCATGGATATGACAGCTTCATATTTGAGAAAAATGTAAGTTCTTAATCTGACTCAATCTCAACAATACTCTTCTTACGATAGAGTTTAGGTTTGATTGTTAGCTTAATCAAATATTTGCCACTGCTATCAGCATGAGCTAGATATTGTTGTTTACTGTACACAGGATTGTCCTAAGGCCAAAGAGATCTAGAATATGTTAGGCCTATACTTTGATTGCCTGAATTTGAGGCACTAGATCTACAATGGGCGTAGAATTGGAAATGTTTTTTTTTTCTTCTCTGTAATTTGGTGGATTTAGAAAAATAGAAATAATGATTTATTCAACCCGAATGATCCGTAAAGTGCTAGTAAAGTGGTGTGTATGATTTGGAGCTCTACAAAAAATTCCATACTATTTTCTCTATACATCGATCACTTACTTCTCAATCTATCCCTCTATTTGCATTGGATTCCTCCCCCTGTTGCTTTCATGAAGTTAAATTGTGATGTTATCTTTATTACTTCTGATGTTTGTTTCGGCTTTGGATGTATTCTTCGCGACTCATATGGCTGTTGGGTTAGAGGTTGCACTAGAAGAGTTGAGACAAATAGTGTGTTTGTTGCTAAACTATATGCCATTTGGAGGGTTTTATTTTTAGCATGAGATATTGGATTTCAAAAGGTGCTTTGCAAAACAGATTGTCCAAATGCACTTTATTTAGTAAATAAATAAAACCTAGATAATGATATACCAAAATGACATTTGGCTAAGCATATTCAGGAGGTGATGAATTAGAACTGAAAAATTACTGTGGTGTTAATTCAAAAAATATAAATAATACAGTAGACTGCATGGCTAAAGTAGTAATTTTTAGCGAATCACCATACACAAAGTAGTTAAATCCCGTAAAATAAACTTTAACATCATATGAGTCTTGATATTGTCTCAGACAATTGATTTGACTTATTTTTTCTCCTTTTATTCTAATTTTTTCTTTTTATGTCAATTACCAAAAAAAAGAAATAAATTTTTATTGAATCTTTAAACCCTTAAATATGTAAGTTCAAAAGTTTGGTATTGGTTTCGTTTTGTTTTGGGTTATGTATGATTTTAGTCTTTAAGGTAGACTGAAAATTTTTTTCGTCTCCAACCTTTTTTGCATACAAAATTGTCCCTAAAATTTAACTTAGTTTTAAAATCATCCTTACCTTAGAGAGTAAAACCGTACAAAAGTGGCAGCAAAAGCAAAGACAGAGGTGGATCGTGGACAGCTTCTTCTTCTTTCTCTTCCTTTTTTTTTCCTTCTCCCTTTGCAGAAGTAAAAACACTCTTTTTCTCTTATTTTTTATTTATTTTTTTATTATGAATACAATCTCTGAATAGGACGAGTTATACTTCAAGCTCGGCTTACCACGCAGGAACAATATGTATCCTTGTTATACATGCATATGTATTATAAAATACACAAGTATTTAGCACAAATTATAACACATTCATGAATATATACACAAATTATACCTCGTGACGCAGTCCCTGCTTCTTGCGGGTCAACGAAAGCCTTTTGCAGGAGTGGCAGGGAGCCTGTGCAGGCCCTGGAACACATGGCTCCTCCTCGTCTTCTCGTACCAAGCGAATTGTCAGCGTCAGTTTCTCGTCTATAGCGAGAAGCCCTAACCCACCATGAATGCATTCATCACCGAGTCGAGTCACAAAATTACACATCACCATAAATAAAGATAAGTACGATTTTGGTCCCTAAGGTATAAACTGAAAATTTTTTTTGTTCCCAACCTTTTTTTACATACAAAATCGTCCCTAATGTTTAACTTGGTTTTAAAATCGTCCTTACCTTAGAGACCAAAATCGTACGGAGGTGGCGGTGGAACCGGAGGCAGAGGTAGATCGTAGACAACTTCTTTTTTCCTTCCCCCTTCTTCTTATTTTCTTTCCCCTTCGCAGGAGCAGAAACAATCTCTTTCTCTTATTTTTTTTTATTTTATAATTTTTTTTGTTATAGATAATTTGTTCCAAAATTTTAATATTTAAATAAAAAACAATTTTAAAATTTGATTTTAAATTTTAAAAATAATTTTATATTAAAAAAATCTAAAAATAAAAAAAAATTAGCCTATACCTTAAAAGATTAAAATTACACTTGACCTATAAATCGAACCTTGATGCATATATCATATGTAGATGGATTGCGGCTAATATAATAGTTAGTCATATATACTTGTTTAAGTAAATAATTGCGATATAACCGAATATTTTTCTTTTATTTTTCTCATTATTTACAATAGGCACTACCAAAGACAAATAAAGACGACAGATCTTCCTCCAGCATAAGTCCCCTCTTCTTTGATGGATACGTACACTACAACAACTTTAATTTGGTAATTAAATATAATGCTGCCTATACTTAAGATTAAGATTTGATTAAGAATTTGGTTCTGGGACTGGCGATCATTTTAAGTGACACGTGTCCAACACAAGATGATCATGAGGAATTACAATTAATAAAATGATTCTATACATGTTACATGAACGAACCAATAGACTAGATTTTTGGCAGCAAAAGAATGCACTTGGGTCCATAATCTATAATTTATTTGCCCCCTACCGAAATATGCTTACAGTATTAAGCACTTAGAAACATCATTCTCTTGCAAGCTTCTTTGATAAATTTATATTTGCGAGAAGGTGACTCCTTTCAACTCCAATATTTGTAAGGGGATTCATATCTCATTTACATGGGGTCATGGACTAATATAATTTAGGAAGAGTTTCTAGTATGAAAAGTCCTTTAATTTATTGGAACTAGTAAATTGTTCCGTGCGATGCATAATTTAATGAAAATTATTTATTAAAAAAAGTTTTTATATTAATAACATATGTATGAGTGTTCTATAATAAATTGAATTATTCAGTGAGATTGACCACAATTTTAAGATTCTGATTTTTATTTTGTAATTTTGACTTTTGTTGATAGTTTTAATATCTTTTAGCAAGTTAAATGATGAAGTTATTGTTTAAAATAAAAAAAAAAAGACAATAAAAAAAATTTAATCAAGCTAATTTGATGATGGTATTAAAAAAATTGTTTTAGTGTAGTAAAACAAATTGAAGGAAGGCAATATTTATAATGTGAACAACCATAATGACTTTCACAAAAAAATCAATAATAACGAAGAAGAATGTAAAGATAATCATGGTGTACAATTAAGATGATTGGTTGAAAGAAAATCAAGATAGATAATTAGAATTATAAATAATGATATTGTATAAAAAAAATCAAGTAGAATATACGAATTAAGTGACACATGTAACCAAATATGAAAACAAAGAAATAATGATGTGAATAGTAAAGTAGATAAAGAATTGAGTACTATGTACTGTTATAGAATAGTGAAAAAAGAATAAAAATGTATGATTCAGAGAAAGGTTAAACTATCGAGTGGAGCACAAATTCATTAAAATAAATTAGTATAAAATAAGTGTTAAAACATTGATTGAACTGTTTTATGTGTAAAATGAATGAAAAGTCACTGAAACTAATCCAATACTTTGAAGTAACAACTAAATATATAATTGTGATTAATACTACAAAAATTATATACGACATGAAAGTATTAAATTGTGTTTAAGAATAAAAATTTGAGTTATCATAGCAAGTTCAATATTAATGGATATATGATTTGGGTGCATTGAGTTATAATAATTCGCTTTATATTTAGGTATACAAGATGATACATGTATACAAATAGTTATGTATTTATTGAAGAAATCTAGTAAAAACATATTATGAGGATTATATGATTTTTCAATAGTATATAAATTACCGTTACATATGATATAAGAGAAATTTTAAAGCTGGTGGTGATTAAGCTGACTTGATTACATGAGTATGATTTAATTCAAAATTTTATCGGTTAAAAAATTATTATATCACTGCATAGAGTCATCTAATAATTAGAATGCACCAATTTTGTAGTAGGAATTTGGATACCAGGTAAGAATACAATAAAAACTATGTATAAAGCATTTGAGAAAAAAAAATTAATAAAGAAGAAAATAATGAGCATGATAATTAGACTAATGTATTCAAATAAATATATTCATTACATATATAAATAGAAAAAATAATGAGAAATAAAAACAAATTAACTGCATAATGAATAACCAAAAAGGTCTATAGTGTTTGATCGAAGAGAAAATCCTAATAAATACTAAATACTTAAAACTTCTAAATTCATTGAACTTTTATTATTAATAGGGACGTCAAATTTGACCTTGCTCCTTTTGACTATGTCATGTTAAAGATAAAATCTGCGCCTTCTCTTGATAAGAAAAACTTCTGATGATGTAGAACCCTCCAACGAAGTTCCATTGTGAAAGAAGGTCCAACCTTTTGACATACATTGACATAAGAAATCTCATTTGATTTTGTATATTATAAGCCAATTGAATATAAGAGGGAAAGATATTAAGACCTTTTGGTGAATTGAAAATAGATTCCCGACAACAACAATAAGATTCTGTCTTTTTTGCATGAACAACTACATACCAAACAAAGACGCATATGCATAATAACAATAATATTTCAAATATTACCAAAATTAGAAGATATACATTAGATCAAATAATAAGAAACATACATAACTCGTCATCGCAAATCATTACGAATCTGTGATTGAAGCAGATCTCCTACAAAACTTTGTGCCGCCGCCTGATAGTGGGGTGTGTCTCAAAAAAGTGAACAGAGAAGACCAATAAGAACTAAAGAAGAAGAGAATAAGTGAACGGAAGACGGAAAAATAATGGAGAGAATCCTGTTTTAATTTTGAGGAGGAAGAGAAAAAATTGGAAACAGAGAATGGAGAGATCTCCTTTTTTAATTTTGAATTTGAATTCAAAATTAAAAAAGCTAAAATTTCAGGGAAGTATGTACATGTGAAGTAAGCTTAAAAATAGAAAAGAAAAATTTGACACGGTCATGAAATGTGAAGTGTAATGAAAATGATTTCATATAGAAGTGGTATGGTAATAAATGTTATGATGTGAAGTGTAATGAAAATAGTTTCATGTAGGAGTGGTATGGTAATAAAGGTCATAATGAGTGAAAAGTAAAAACATTGATATTTTGATAGAAACTCAGAATGAATATAAGGGATGACACATTGGAATTCCACTACAAGAATAACCTTCTTTTCAATGTATGTTATAGGATTTCAATCTTCTATGTACGGACTGGTGACAGATTTATGTTTTGTTTTTAGTGAGCAGTAAAATTACCAAAATGTATGTCTACTAGGATTTAGAAAGACAAAAAAGGCTGCCAATATCACACGTGTTGGTTGCTGGCAGGGGCGTAGGTACATATAAGTAAAGGGGGTAATGGCCCCCCAAAATTTTAGTTTTTATTAAAAAAAAATAGTCTAGTCCCCCCTTTCTTTATTTTTCAGCCCCCCTCTCTTTTTGTTCCATAACTTTTTCAGCCCCTCTTTTAATTCCTACAAAAAACCTAGCCCAATAGCCCATTTTCTATCCCCTTTTTTTATTTCCCAGCGTACAACCAGTCTCCCCCTCTCCCCCTTCCCACCTTCACTTTCTAAAATTTTAGGTAACAACTTTTCCTATTCTTCTTCTTCTTTATCTCTTTAATCTTCTTATCTTTTACGGTTTTACCTCTTTGACTCTTATTTTTTTTGTTTTTGTTGTAGATTAAAAAAAAGATAGTAATTCAACAAGTGATTCTTCACTCCTCTTTCTCGGAACTTATTTGGCCATTTGAATTATGAGTAAGTTCAGTCACCAAAAAAGAATTATGAGTAAGTTCAAAATCATTGATACATTTTTTAAAAGAAAAGATCAAGAGAATGAAGATGCTTCTACTATTACTACTCCAATACTTGAGGGGTCATCAAATTTCATTACTTCAAGTTCTCCATTGAATAGCTCAAAGCGTCCACGACTTCTTCCAAATCAACTGGATGTTTTTCGTTTGGAAAGAGATCCTAGAATGCGACCAATGATTTGGAAGTTTTCTCCAAATAAAAGAGATGAAATCCGTCGGGCTTATATTAAAGTTGGGCCAAATCAACAAATTCTTGATAATTATCCATTTTCTGGTGATAAAAGTCATTGTCTCTTTCAAGCTTCATGATTTAAATTGTTCCCATCTTGGTTAGAATATTCTATAGAAGATGATGCTATATATTGTTTTTCGTGTTTTCTTTTTGCTAAGGAACCTTCAATCAATACAGGTTCAAATGCTTTTATTGAGAATGGTTTCAGAAATTGGAAGAAAGTAAATAGTGGAAAAGAATGTGCTCTTTTGAATCACATTGGCAAAGGTCCCAACTCATTCCATCATAAGGCGCTGAAATCATGTGATGATTTAATAAAACAATCACAACATATTGACAGACTTCTTCATAAGCAAACATCATAAGAGATTGAAAAGAATCAAATTCGACTAGGAGCATCTATAGATTGCATTAGATGGTTGACATTTTAAGGTTGTGCATACAGAGGATATGATGAAAGCCAAAGTTCAAGCAACAGAGGTAACTTTTTGGAAATGTTGAAATTTTTTGGATCTTACAATGAAAGAGTGAAAAAGAATGTTTTGGAAAATGCTCCAAAAAATGCTAAGTATACTTCAAATGATGTTTAAAACGAAATTCTACATATTCTTGCTACTAAGGTGAGAAATTCAATTAGAGAAGAGATTGGAGATGCCAAATTTTGTATTATTGTTGATGAAGCTAGAGATGAATCTAAAAAGAAGCAAATGGCCATTGTTTTGAGGTTTGTTACTCTAGATGGTTTTGTTAAAGAGAGATTCTTTGATCTTGTGCATGTCACTGATACTTGTGCAACAACTTTAAAGAAAGAATTGATTTCTGTCCTTTCTCATTATAATCTCCAAGTTGAAAATATTAGGGGTCAAGGGTATGATGGTGCTAGCAACATGTGGGGTGAGTGGAATGGTTTGCAAGCTTTGTTTCTTAAAGATTCTCCACAAGCATACTATGTACATTGTTTTGCTCATAGGTTACAATTAGCATTGGTAGCAGCTTCAAGAGAGGTACTTCAAATTCATGAATTTTTTACTCAATTAAACTCTATTGTCACTATTGTTAGTACTCCTTCAAAAAGACATGATCAATTACAAGAAGCTCAAGCAATTCAAAATGCAAACTTGGTTGCTCAAAATGAATTAGAAACAGGCAAATGTGTCAATCAAATAAGCACTTTACAAAGAGCTGGGGATACTCGATGGAGCTCTCACTTTAATTCTATTTGCAGTTTGGTAAAAATATATACTGCTACCAACATTGTTCTCAATAATATCATTAAAGACGGGATAACTTATGCACAAAGAGGTGAGACTTATGGTGTTAGTAAAATATTATTGTCATTTGAATTTGTTTTCACTTTGCACTTGATGAAAGAGATTATGGGAATCACTAATGTTCTTTGCCAAGCACTGCAACAACAATCTCAAGATATTCTTAATGCAATGCATATTGTTTCTACATCAAAGTTACTTCTTCAACAATTAAGAGATGGTGGATGGTACCATTTTTTTGCAAATGTTAAATATTTTTGTGAAAAACATGAAATTGAAGTCCCTAATATGAGTGCACAATATGTTTTTGAAAGAGGTCGATCTCGTCAACCAAGTGTGACAGTTGAGCATCATTATCGAATAGATGTATTCTTGGCAATAATTGACTCTCAAATACCAGAGTTGAATAGTAGATTTAATGAGCAAACAATAGAGCTTTTGACTTTGAGTTGTGCTTTGGATCCTAAGGATAATTTCAAATCATTTAATATTGAAGAAATTAGCAAGTTAGCAAAGAGGTTTTATCCTCTTGACTTTCCTTCTAATGAGCTAAATATTTTGAAATCTCAGTTGCAACATTATCAACATGATATACCAAATCATTTGAAAGGCATTGGTACACTTTCTGAATTGTGCAACAAGTTGCAAGAAACGGAAAAAATCAAGAACTTATCACATGGTTGATAGATTAATATGTCTTGTTTTGACTCTACCAGTATCTACAGCAACAACAGAAAGAGCTTTTTCAACAATGAAAATTATTAAGACAAGACTCCGAAGTAAGATGGCTGATGAATTTCTTGCAGACAATTTGGTCATCTATATAGAAAAAGAATTAGCAGCTATTTTCGACACAAATTCAATTATAGATGATTTTGAAAATAGAAAAAAACGTCGAATAGCCTTTTCATGATACAAAACTGTAAGTGGTCATTTTTATATATTATTGTCTTACTTTGATTGAGATTATATATTTATTTTTTTAATTTTATCAATAGAAATAGTAATATAAAATATTTGTAGAAAATTATTAAACACCGCCCCCCTAAATAGCTAGCCTAGCTCCGCCCCTGGTTGCTGGCTTTAGTTGCAACATGAGTAGATTAAATTAGGGGTGTACATGGGCCGGGTCACACCGGATTTGGCTTAACCCAGACTCGGTCTGAAATATAGACCGGACCTAATTTTTAGACCCTAACCCGCTTCTAGACCCGATGAAACCTATGCACCTTCGGGTCGGGTAAAAATCGGGTGAAAATCGGATCTTTAGCATGTAAAAATTACCTAATCTCCAACCATTATTTCACAATTCACATAGTAAAATTCACTTAAAAAAATATAACAGGAACTAACTATTCTCTAAAATTAAAGTATAACCATAATCAATACTAATATTGTCTAATAATACCAAAATTTAAATCAATACAAATAACACAATATTATGCATTAGTCTAAAGTCTTATGCATTTTAAACATAAAACATTAACTTATAATCTTATAATGACTAATAACACAAAATATTAAGGTTTATAATATTTAAATTTCACATAAGAATAGCCATCATCCATCACTAATAACACAAAATATTAATTGTGTATGATGACCGGGCCACCGGACCGAGTTCGGGTGACCCGAACTATGGCCCGGACCCGACCCGAAATAATGACCGGATCTATTTTTGAGACCCTTACCTGACCCTAAACTTGATGAAATCATACTAAATTAGCCCCTAAAGTATTTAGGGTCGGACCAGATCTTCGGATCGAGCCGGACCATGTACACCCCTAGATTGAATCATAAAATGGTTTGAATGGCTTCATAGGTAGCCGTGGTAGGAATAGTGAATGGCCTTATAATTTTGACTTTTGACTTTATAATGTTTGGGAGTAGAAATGAGGTCATATTATAGGTTGATTTGTTTATTGCAAGAGTTTAATCATGATAAAATCCAATAACAAAAAAAAGCCCATGGTAAAAGCCAAAAAAAAAATAAAAAAAACAGAAATGATGATAATTAGTAAGAATTTATAACACAGACAAAATAATAAATTACTCCATAATTCATTTATTTTGTATTTAAGATGTTATTTAAACAATATAGATCATATATAATATCTGAGTACAAAAATTTTTTTTGATGGTATAAAGTTGTTATGTATATTCACAACTAAACTAAAATATATTTTTTAATTTTTAAAAATAGTTTATAAAAATTATTCTTTTTAAAATTATAATATTTATATTTGATAAATTAAATTAAAAATAATTTTTAATAGGTATAAAT
>NC_029789.2:30295102-30299536 GCF_000816755.2 Arachis ipaensis
AGTGTGTGACTCTATAAATTCAATATTAAATGGATAGTATATTATTAAATTTACTAATAAAATCTGGCGTCTAGTAATATTTTTCGAGATCTAACATCGATGACATGTCATCATGTCATGTTTTTCTATGCTTTTTTATATAAGAAATTGATAATTAGTGCTTAAATATTGCATTCTTTTATGCTTAAATGGTATATTTCCTTGATCTTTTAATTTTATAAATTTGGTAGGAAATAAGAAGAAAAAGAAGCACAAAATAAGCTAAAAAGGAGAAAAAAAAGAACTTTGGAGCACACTTTGAAGTTGGAACACACTTTGGAGCCTTAGGCCACGCTTTTAAAAGCGTGGCCCATGACCAAATCAAGGAAGTATGAACAATCAGCACACAAAGCTCAGTTCACTAAGTGAACTTAGCTTTGCCGTACAAGAAAAATGTGCTTGGAGGCAAGAAATTTCGCTAAGTTAAAATCTGGGCGTTTACAGCATGACCATGCCTTCTTCAAAGAGCAATAACCTGAGCTACAGACGTCCAATTGATGTGCTTTCAGTTGCGTTGGAAAGCTGACATTTACAGCTTTCCAACGATGTATCATAGTCCATATTTGGCACGAAATTGAGGCACAAGTGAACTGCATCTTTAAGGGCAAAAAATAAGCAAAAAAATCAGCCAATGCTTCCACCAAGGCTCGAAGGGGGAGACACAAGGAAAACAAGGAAAGCAAGAAAAGAGTGCTCAGATCACTTTTCCAACTTAGCTTTTTCGGGCTCCTCCCCAAAGAAAATCAAAGTGCAACATTTGAAAAAGGCCTCCACCAAAGTTCGAACCCAAGACCCCACACTCAAGCAAGGCGCTACACATTCCAACTGAGCACTACTTCCCCCATCTCCCCACATTTTGGCACGCCCAAAGGCACCAAGGAGCAAGCATGATGCGCAACAATTTGGCACACCAAGGGGCTGGGACGCACAAGTTGACACGGACAGCAACATTGGGGTGCTCAGTTTGGTTTTCCAACTGAGCCGTCCCTGGGAGGTGCAATATTGGGCCAAAATTCAACCAAAATTTCAATTAAATTCAATTCTTCACCAAATTGAATCAAGGCCAACAAACCTATTTCTCTTCAAATCTAAAGCAAGCAAAGCCCACATCATCACTCAAAGGCACAAGAACAAGCTAGAATTAGGATTTTCATTTAATTTGTTTTTCATTTCAATTTCATTTTATTTTGTAAAGCCTATATAAGGCATCATTTTCATCTTTGTAAAGGAGCTCAATGGTATGGAGGCTGGCTCCAATAGGGAGTTTGGCACTCTTTAGTTTTCATTTTGCTCTCTCTCTCTTTAGTTTTCCATTCTGTTTTGAATTTTGGATCAAGAATTGAAGGAATTCTGTTTCACTTGATCTGAAATCTCTTATTCCTCTTCTGCATAAAATCTGAGTTTCTTTGATTGCTTTCATCTTTCTTTTCTTCTGCAATTTACTTTTATATTTTCATTTTGCAATTGTTCTTGTTGGATCAAGGAAGGATTTGAGATCTAGACTTGTTTTCTAGTCTCTTCCACTCCTGAGATCTTGAACCACTTTTAAATTGCTGCAAATTAAGCACTGCTTTTCTGTTTTGAATTCTTCAAGCAATTTTCCTTTTCTGTTTAGATCTGTTGCATGATTTTGCACCTTTTACTTCTCTGTTTGATTGCTATTTACACTTTCCTGTTAAATTTTAATTTCCAGCACCCACTCCCCTTTATATTTCATGCAATTTACATTTCTTGTCATTTAAGATTCTTGCAATTTACATTTCTTGCTCTTTAAGTTTCTGTCCAATTTACTTTCTGCACTTTAATTCCTCTTGTCATTTACTTTCTGTTGTTTCAACTGTCACTCAAATCACTCAATGTTAGCTTGACTAAACTAATAACCCACTAAAGTTGCTTGATCCATCAATCCCTGTGGGATCGACCTCACTCTAAGTGAGTTTTACTACTTGATACGACCCGGTACACTTGCCGGTTAGTTTTTGTTGTTTTGGAAATTCATTTTTCCACAAAAATACCATCAAACATTGTGAAGTAATATCTTTTTACTAATTAGAATAAGAGAAGAATAAAGTATAATTCCTTCCATAATTTTTGACTCTTTGTTAATCTTTAGAGTATGGTTTAATTATCAAACTCTAATTTATTACCATAATCCTAATGAACTAATAAATGACTCCAATAACTCATTTCTTTATTCATTCAATTTGTTTGGATAAGATTTTATTTAATTCAATCATTATAATCATATAAGTATATAACTCAAAATTTATCAAAAATGGACGGATTTGTTATTGACTAATAATTAATTTTACAAGTATTTAAATCATATCCAATATGTATTCAATTAGTACCCTAAAGTATTATATGTCTGAAATCAAAGTATAATAAATACTTTGTTAATTGTCATGATAGTCTCAGATTAAAAAAAAATTTATATACTATGTTTATCATGAGAATATTCTATTGATAAATATGTGATAAACAAAAATTCTCAAAATGAATTAATTTAATATATATATATATATGTAACACCCTAACTACCAAAGCTCACACTTCCGGCTGCGCGACTCTGATAGTTCGGACATTACGACGACTTTATATTATTTAATACTAAAATATGAGCCTGTTTAAAACTTTAAATCGCAATACCGATCCAAAAATACTTTCATCCGATATCATACATCCATAAATACCATACAACTTACAAAACTCATAAAGAGTACATCCATATATATACATACATATATATAAGTAATATTACAACCATAATCCAATACAATTCCTATCCCTCTTACAGATTATATCAAGATAAAGGCGAGGGTACAATAAACCATAGCTAAAACAATACAGAGCATCACAACAATTAAATAAGCTCTTCGTAACTTCTGCGCCCATATCCTGAAAGGGGAAAAATGTAGGGGGGTGAGAACATCATCCTCGAAAGGGTTCTCAGTAGAGGGTTTTTGGGAATTACTGTAATAGGATACGTGAAGATAACCGCACCAGTGATTCATAACCGTCTTATGCCTCTTTTCAAAATGATGCATGCTTGTCCTAGTGGCTAATGAATCTCATCTGTCAGTTATCAAGCCAACCTGACGTGTCCGGTAGCTAACCCGGACACAGTCTCTCATCTGCGCCCTGTCGCCATTAGAGGGTATCTGCGCCCTGTCGCCATTAGAGGGTATCTGCGCCCTGTCGCCATTAGAGGGTATCTGCGCCCTGTCGCCATTAGAGGGTATCTGCGCCCTGTCGCCATTAGAGGGTATCGGTGCCCTGTCACCCTTACAACCAGAGAGAAAACACAAGCATACTCGCATACAACATTCATCTCAGCCATCCGACTTAAGTTCACAATTCATTCAATTGCATACATGCATTTATACTCAACCATGGATCACCATCCATCTCAGCCATCCGGTTCACGGTTCAATTCAGAACCAGCCAATTTATCAATAAATACAGCCCTTCGGCTTAAGTTCATAATTCATAATCAGTCATACGGCTCACAACTCATTCGGCAATCAGCCATAGTTCAATAGCATACACGGCCATTCCGGCTCACAACAAAACAACACTTCCACCATTCAACATCATCAAATTCATAAAACCGGCATTTAAGCCATAAATCACTTTTTCTCAAATTGCTTCACTTTGAAATCAAGTTTCAACTCTTTTCAGCCTTGGCTTTAGAAATATCGTTTCTCAAATCATCTCAGGCTCATAAGCCAAATTTACTCAAAGTGAATTCCCTTTTTAAAACAAAGCCTCTCTTGGCATTCTCTTTCCAAAACTTCCAAAACCATGGCAAGTTAAGGATTTATTTCCAAGTATTCAAAACCACCCATCCAATAATGGGATTTTATAACAAAATCTTCTCGGCAGAGTCCCAAGCCTTTAGGGAAGGTCAACCTATATCAATTCATTTAAATTCATTGAAACTCTTAAAATTATGGATTATCGGTTCAAGTAAATAAAACTGAATTTATTATGAAACCGACCATACAAAATCACAAGTTCCAACCTGGTCCAAAAATCAACTCATTTGAAAAGGAACTGGTTCATTTGAATCAAACCACTTTCAGGTTTCTTTTTGGAACCCATTTTTCTAACTCCCAAAATGCCTCAAACTTGATTACTCAATCAAAAGTCTAAATTCCTTTAAAATCACTAAAAGCTCCTTTTTATATTGAAATCAATATTAGAGCATCATTCTTTCCTTCAGTGATTCAAACTGTACAAATAGTTCGTTTCTAAATAAGCCGCACTCAACGCGTAAGGTTCATTAAATAAATTAAGCTTGAAAATATAAATATTCTCTTTATAAATCACATAATACAATTTCTCAAATCCAGCCCTTTTTAAATAACTTTTCAAACACGACTAGGATTTTGC
>NC_029789.2:30299709-30322450 GCF_000816755.2 Arachis ipaensis
CAATTCCATAATCCAAACGTCTCATAGAGTCCTTTCCGCCTCATTCCGAACTGACGGCAACCAAAACCTTCTCTCCCAGTCACGTTCGCAATGACCATAGCAACACTAATCGCAACATACAATAATCAGGACTCGACCCCACGTTATCAAAACTCGTATTCATTAACCATACACAACAAAATACTAACGCGAGGCTCTTCGAAATATACTTACTTACTGAGACTAAGAAAGGACGGCTGAACCGAAACAGCGGCGGTCTCCGGGCCGGCTCGGCAGCAGCCCGGCAGCCACCTCAAGCGGCTGCGGCGACAAATTTCGATCACGACATCTGAAACCAACACGCAGCGACTATAGTATTCCCGGAATTCAAAAAGGACAGAAACCACAATTAAAACCCTTACCGGCAACCTTTTCCGGCAACGGCAGCAGTAGCCAGAAGCTTCGGCGGTGGTCCCTAACATCACAAAACCACTCCTGGCGGTTAGAATCACAGAGATGCAGCTCCCTTCTCCGGCAGCGACACCTGCGACGGCCTGAACCCCTTTTGCCGGCGGCGGTTTGGGATTACCATCATCAGCAGCAGCGAGCTCGGATGGTGGCAGCGGCGTCCGGGTCAGATTCCAGAACCTAGAAGTGCGAGCAGATTTGGCGGCGAAAGGAGGCACGAACGACGGCAGTGCTCAAGATCTCCGGCGAGGACGCGTTCTGCCTCATCGCTCCTCTTCCTCTCGCGTGCAGTGGAAGCATCTTCGGCCAGGGTTTGATGGTGGCGACACCCTCAGCTGCGGTGACACACGTCGTCAATGGCAGCTCGACAGCGGTGGGAAGGAGCGGTGAATCCCTCTCCATTAGGGTTAGGAGTAAATTGGTAATTTCACATAAAATTGAGAATAATATAATGATTGAAACCCCAAATTAAATCCAACACTATTTGTACATAGAAAATACTATTTGCTGATCAATTTCACAAATTATTTTCAATAAAATGCCTAAATCTAAAAATTAGAAATAGTATACTTAATTTTTTCATTTTCCAAAATAGCAGTAATAATATTTAAAATATTATTTATCTAATCCAAATCATATAAAAATCCTTATTATTTCATAACTATCAACCTTATACTTTAAATATAGAAAATAATCCAATAATTATAAAATTGGATAATAATCATAACTTATCTCAAATCCAATAAATCAAAACTTGCCTTAATTATCTTTAATAAAATAATCTCTGAAATTAAGGCTATAAATAACTGTATGATTTGAGACTTGATCATAATAAGACTTTTCAAAAGTTCTGGGTCTTACATCCTACCCACCTTATAAAAATTTTCGCCCTCGAAAATTGATACAGAATGAAAGAAATTCCATAACAGTTTACCCTTGAACACATTTACAGAAGAAGCAAAAATATCTCAAAATATAATCATAAATACGATTTTCAAATACTTTGATTGTCATAAGCATAAGGATGTAAAGGTAGGAGTGATTGCAAAGCAAACGTTACAAGGTAGGCTCAATGCAAAAGATAACATGGGTCAATCATGTGATAGAAAGGCAAGGCATCAAAGGCTATCAAATAGGATGGAGTTAAAACGACATGCTCAACATCCGCACACTAATCTCACATCAACCTCAAAGCTTCAACTTTCCAACTCCATCAAGCACTTTACAATCTTCATACTCGATCACAAGCCTGGCAACCGCAAACCCATTCGCAAAGAACAAAACACCCACAACTCATACGTTGCACACCTACCGCTTCAACTTCTGTATACACATATCACGCCTTAAGGAACTAACGCATCGCGCTACTACGTCTACAAGTCGCACGTGATATCAAAATAATTCTCGAGTCTACTCAGAAGGATACAAGACTTTAGAAAGGAGAGTCAAATGTCAAGGATAATACTCAAAGATTTGGGAGAATGTATCTAGGTCCAGATAAACAAGGACTCTCAAGCAATGAAGTTTGCTAGACTAAACTCAATTGGCAACTTCAAAGATGACCCTTGGATCGAAGAAGTTCAATAGGATCAATAAGAAGAAAATCATTGCATCAGTTTGAACAAATTCAAGCTGAGTCGAAGAAGTATGAGGTTCACAAAAGAGAATATCTCAAACCCAAGGCAAAGCTCACAAAACTCAAGAGCATAATTAAAAGTACTTCTGAATACATTGTTCTTAAAAGAATCGAAAACTTGCAGGAAAATCACTTCGCAGTTTAAAAGAAAAGTTAAGCAACAAGCCTCCTTCAAGAGAAAAATAAAAGCATAAACGTGGTTTTGCTTTTAATACGTTTTCATGTTGAAGTAGATCATGTAGATTTTTAAGAACAAAATGCACACAGGTTTGGCTAAGAGCAAAAATATTTCCTCAACTATTTTAGAAAGATAGTTAGGTGCACAATCTTAACCAAAAGTAGTTCAAAAGACTCGGAAGAAAATCAAATGCTTGTTCAAAAATTCACAAAGTCCATATTCAAACAAGCGTGTATAACATTTATAGCAAGGACGAAAGGGGAAGTTAAACTCTTTTTAAAAAAGAAATTCCGAGGTAAAAATTTACTTACAATCTGGTAAGGAAATAAGTGGTGCGTTACAAACAAACCGGTTTCCACTAAACAAGGAAGCTTTCCAAAACCTCATTTAAAATAGCGTATGCCAACTTTAAATTAACTTCGTCAAAATTGAACAATGGTTTCAATCTCAATCAAACAACAGAAAATAAATTTCGTTAATATCCTTCCAAAGAGAATTCAAACTTCTTTAAAAGATTCAAAGCAAGACTCCAAAAGTGTTCTTAAAATCACCATCTCAGAAGAACATTCAAGAAGTTTAAGATGTACTAAAAAGGAGTCAAGCCATACTAGAAAGGATCTTAAATTAAAATAGTCCAAACAAGATCCACTAGACATGAAACATCAAACAAGTTTTAAATTGATCCAAAAGAATACAAAAGTCATAGAAAAAGACAACTCAATCATTAGTAATTTCTTAAGGATAATTCTTTGACTAAAAACTCTTGTAGAGATAATGAGAGAATAAGCGATGCACTAATTTGAAACGAATCAAACTGACCCACATAAGGATGAGATCCACAAGAGAGGACAAACCAAGATCAATGGTAATGTTCACAAGATGTAAAAGATTAGTTAAAAACAGGGTCACGTATGACATTCATAGAGGTGAAAAGCTTAAGAAGGAACGAGTCCGTTCATAAGAAAAAAGCTATGAGTCCAACATTTTCAAAAGAACAACAATGGCATAAACCATGTAGTATGCTAAATGAGGGTCAAATCAAAATAAATTAAGTAAGGTTTATCAAATGAAACTCAACTGGGATAAAAGCGAGAAATCCCCTTTCTTTCCAGAATTTTGAAAAATACCCCAAATACACAATCAAATGAAGATGTGCGTTGGCACTATAGTAAAATTACTAGAAAGTCAAATTGTATTTGAAGTAAATGCAGTTCCGCAAACCAGTAAAAGTACAGGTGATGTATTAGAAATAAATAGTTGTTAAACTGTATAAGAAATCTCCAAAGTTCCACCTATAGATAAGTGTATATCTAGTCAACAGCAATTTTTATAAAAATCTCAAAATTAGCTGTAATCACTGTCAAATAAGAGGAAAACTGAATCAACAAGTTCTCTAAGAATGAACTCGAAACCCAGAGTTAAAAGTCACAGCACATTAAGACAAGTTCAAGACTATATCAAAGAATACTTGAATCAAGAAGAACTCAAACAGAGGAAGATAGATGCAACAAGGATCTTAAACCAGCATATGCACTTAAGGTCAAACAAGAATGCATATGGATAGAGGAATAGAGTTGAAAAATCAAACTACTTTTCAAAAAGGACTAGCAAACAAGAACTTCAAGTTAGGATATAAAAGAATAGGTCGACTCGAACAAAATTCAGGACACACAACTGAATAGCCTCGAGAAATAGTTTCCAACTTTTCCAAAACCCGCGATTTGCTTTACTCAAAACTCGGATTTCATCTATGATAAGCCATCAGTGCTTTCATATACATAATTCACTAGTATTAAGCCGGCCAAACTTAATACCAAGAATTATGCAATGCAAGACTAACAGCGTTAATCAATAGACTGTCATGTGCATAAAGCTCTAATTCTCGTCATTCGACAAGACCTAATACATGACAAACACTCAGAGTATGCAACTAAAGCATAGTCGGTCCATTCCTCAGGCTCTACAGGAAGGACTGCTCTGATACCATAATGTAACACCCTAACTACCAAAGCTCACACTTCCGGCTGCGCGACTCTGATAGTTCGGACATTACGACGACTTTATATTATTTAATACTAAAATATGAGCCTGTTTAAAACTTTAAATCGCAATACCGATCCAAAAATACTTTCATCCGATATCATACATCCATAAATACCATACAACTTACAAAACTCATAAAGCGTACATCCATATATATACATACATATATATAAGTAATATTACAACCATAATCCAATACAATTCCTATCCCTCTTATAGATTATATCAAGATAAAGGCGAGGGTACAATAAACCATAGCTAAAACAATACAGAGCATCACAACAATTAAATAAGCTCTTCGTAACTTCTGCGCCCATATCCTGAAAGGGGAAAAATGTAGGGGGGTGAGAACATCATCCTCGAAAGGGTTCTCAGTAGAGGGTTTTTGGGAATTACTGTAATAGGATACGTGAAGATAACCGCACCAGTGATTCATAACCGCCTTATGCCTCTTTTCAAAAACAACGGTTTATAATAGAAGTAAAGTCGGAAATCTTTACTGAAGAGGAACCATTCAATTCTCAAAAACTCAAAAGCCTTTCAAAACGGTTTATTTATACTGAAACAAAATAGGCTTTCATATTTCATTCCAAATCAGAAACATAAAACCGAAATCAACCATCAGTTCATCTCATTCCAACCACGGCCCTAGGCCCAAACAATCCAACAATCAACCAATCACCACAGTCCAACAGAATCCCAGTAGCAAACACAAATAGGAAGTTCAAGCCGACTTTTCACATCATCAAATAATTGACTCAAATCAAATCAATCCTCAACGGATTAAACTCAGAATTCAAATCTTTAAAGAATCACTTCAAAATATTACATTTCACAAAGTCGCACGACAATTCAGCCAAACCAACATCCATAATCATTCGAGTCAATCAAATATTACATAAGGCAGATACAATCACCAAATACACATTTTCTCACATCAGTATCCATATGTAATAATTCCAATAATAAACTATAGTTTTCGGAAAGCGCCCCTACCTCAAAACGCAATTCCATAATCTAAACGTCTCATAGAGTCCTTTCCGCCTCATCCCGAACTGACGGCAACCAAAACCTCAGCTCCCAGTCACGTTCGCAATGACCATAGCAACACTAATCGCAACATACAATAATCAGGACTCGACCCCACGTTATCAAAACTCGTATTCATTAACCATACACAACAAAATACTAACGCGAGGCTCTTCGAAATATACTTACTTACTGAGACTAAGAAAGGACGGCTGAACCGAAACAGCGGCGGTCTCTGGGCCGGCTCGGCAGCAGCCCGGCAGCCACCTCAAGCGGCTGCGGCGACAAATTCCGATCACGACATCTGAAACCAACACGCAGCGACTATAGTATTTCCGGAATTCAAAAAGGACAGAAACCACAATTAAAACCCTTACCGGCAACCTTTTCCGGCAACGGCAGCAGTAGCCAGAAGCTCCGGCGGTGGTCCCTAACGTCACAAAAGCACTCCTGGCGGTCAGAATCACAGAGATGCAGCTCCCTTCTCCGGCAGCGACACCTGCGACGGCCTGAACCTCTTTTGCCGGCGGCGGTTTGGGATTACCATCATCAGCAGCAGCGAGCTCGGATGGTGGCAGCGGCGTCCGGGTCAGATTCCAGAACCTAGAAGTGGGAGCAGATTTGGCGGCGGCAGGAGGCACGAACGACGGCAGTGCTCAAGATCTCCGGCGAGGACGCGTTCTGCCTCATCGCTCCTCTTCCCCTCGCGTGCAGTGGAAGCATCTTCGGCCAGGGTTTGATGGTGGCGACACCCTCAGCCGCGGTGACACACGTCGTCAATGGCAGCTCGACGGCGGTGGGAAGGAGCGGTGAATCCCTCTCCGCGCGACGCCGACTCCAAGCTTCCTCTCTCCCTCTCGGTCTCGCGCTACCCTCTGTTCGCGATGAGGATGAGCAGCAACTGACGGCGAGGCACGGCGGTTGGACAGCGGCGCGAAGCTTCAGTGACAGCGACGACGCGACGGCGGCGGTGGAGCCCAGCACACCGGCGCGAATCTCCTTCCTCTCCTCCTCCCTTCTCCCGTGGCCCTTTTTTTTTTCCTATTTCCCTATCTTTGATTTGGCGCTGCTATGGGTTTCAGTTGTGTCTGCGTTATGTTTGCTTGTGGGTGAGTGATGATGAGGGTAAAATATAATCATATAATAATTATATTAATTAAATAATACATATAATAATAACACATTATCTTATATATAATAGATTGAATTGTATTCATGCTATTTATTCTCAATAATACCGTCTTCTAAGATGTATACATATCACCACATCTTTATTTTCATCCTTCAAAAGTTTTTTCTCTTACACAATCTTATTCACTCACAAATTATACATAAGGAGAGACCTTATAAACTTTTATCTTTATAGGCTACTGCCATGTAAAAGTATTTACAACTTTTTTTTGTTAAAAATTTATAATTCAATTTTTTATCTACAATTTTTTTTTTCACCAACTTATCTACAATATGGAATCATTAATCAACATTACCCAATATCACTTCCTTTACTTTAATGTCTATAAGACCCCAAAAAAAAAAATGCTAATTTTCATATATTAGAACGGCTCCCCACATTAGTTGGCTAGCCTGATTGAGCTCCAGCTGCGACAAGCTACACATTGCCTGTAATTAATAAACCATTATGTTAGTTAAGGGTGTTCGTAGTGCGGTTTAGATCGGTTTGAGTCAAAAATTTATTCGATTCGAATACTAATTTTATTTGTGGTGTAGTTTGAATTAGATGCTTTTAAAAAAAATCTGATTCGATCCGATCCAATTTCAAACGGTTTGGATTGGATTGGATTTACGGTTTTATAAATTAAAAAAAATAAATACATATAACAAGTCTCAACATCAAATTTTAAATAATCAAAAATGACATAATAAGTCTCAATAATATATTAGAAAGCCAATGATAACATAACAATAGAAATAAAATTATAGGTTAGTTAGAATAAATAAATAAATAATATTTTGAACATAAAATATTTATTAAATAATACTAATACATGAATAATATAAAAATATATAAACAATTGAACATGTTATAAGTATAATTGTAAATATAATAATAAAATAATAATATTATAACACATTGTGCGGTTTGAACTGGATTGGATCGATTATGAAAAGTAGATCCGAAATCCGATCCAATTCAACGGTTTGTAAAAAATAGAATCCAATCAAATCTAAATTAGTGCAGTTTTAATCGATTTTTGATTTAAATTGAATTGGATAAACGGTTTAATTTGGATCGATTTAAATTTAAACACCATAATGTTAGTATAACGGCACTAAAGGGTAAGGCTTTTGCAAAACTACAAAATTGAAGACTCCAGCACAATTTCACTCAAAACAATCAGAGCCATTAACATTTTTTTATTTTATATCTTAATGGACATAACAATCGGAATTTCAATTTTTGGCATACCTGAAACTTTTCCTATATTATATAGATATTTGGTACTATTAATTTCAATCAGCTAATAATTAAACAATTCATAAAAATTAAAATTTAACATATTTTAAAAGCATATACATTAAATTTTTTAAAGTTTTTTTATATATCATTATCAATGACTAATCTATTATCTATTATTTATTATATTTTACTAATTTTATAACAAAAACATATCACATGTCATTCTCTAATTGCAATTAAAATAAAAATTTTTCCTTTAAAATTAAAAAACTTTCTTCTCTTCTATCTCTCATTCCTTCAACCACTTAATCTCTCTTATATATCATTATCAATGACTAATCTATTATCTATTACTAATTTTATAACAAAAATGTGCTACATGTCACTTTCTCATTACAATCAAAATCAAATCTTTTTTTACAAAATTAAAGAGTTCTATTCTCCTTTCTCTCTTTCTTTATCTATCTCTCTTATTTTTCTATCCATTCTATCTTTCTTATATATCATTATCAATGACTAATTACAAATTTGACAATCAAAATATGCAATATGACATCCTGTAATTATAATTAAAATTAAAATATAGCTATATCTATCTATTCTATTATATAAAAATCGGATGTTTGCACTTAATGATGAAGCTAACGTGGCATGCTTCGGAGAGTGTTTCCCGATTTAATTGTTTTAACTCATTCAATACAATTTATTGCACTGATTTAATTATATCAACTAATTGATTTAATTAGATATTTAAATATTAATATAATTAATATAATTTATTATAATTTATATTACTTAATTAATTATATTACATTAATTATAATTCGTTATATTAGTGAATTAGTCTTTTCATTTATAAAGTCTAAAATAAAATAAATAAATTGTTATTTATTCTAATTAAAGTTATTTATATACTATATATGAATTAACGTTAATTTATAAAACATAGAACTTGTGAATTGTGATAAAAACGCAAATCAGAAAAAAAATGCATACAATTATAGAAGAATTAAATCTATCCTCTTTATTTATTTTTAACCATTGTTTTAGACTTTAATTTTTTTAAAACTAGTGATAGTGGAATTTTATTGATGCTAGATAAAATTATAGAAGAATCAAATCATAATTTGCATTTATTGATACTAGATAAAATTATAAATTGTTGTTCTTTCAATCAAATCATACCACATACGAAAATAAATTAAATTAAATAAATCGAGTTTGCATTTCTATATAAATCGAATTGAATAAATTCGATTTAGGCAAATACGTAGTAAATTGAATTCATAAGGTTCGAATTATATGCAACTTCTGAATAATTATAATGTTATGGATATTTTATATAAAAATTAATACAAAAATAATTTAAATTCCGTGCAATATTATTTTGTATTTATGAGCTATTAAAAATGAACGAAAAAATATTGTATGAAATTTGAATTTTTTTGTATGGGTTGTTGTATAAAATACTAATATCATTATAATTATTTATTTTGAAACAGAGTACAACTAAGATTTTACTAACAATTTTAAATAAAATATTAAAATTTTTTGTTATGAGTACTTTTTGTAATTATTATAAATAATTTTATAAAATTTAAAAATGGCTTAACAGATGTTATGAGTAAACCGTCTGACAAAAAAACTGATTATAAAACCGGTCGTATATGTGATTAATCGGTGAACCGTTAGAACCTGTCGATTTTTTTAAAGGGTTTCCGGTTTGTTAATAACTCCTCCAAACGGTGCCGTTTTGACTTAAAAAAAAAACTGAATCCCCAACGGCTTAAGCCCGTAACCCATTCCCACTCCCACACTCCTCTCCTCTCCTCTATGAAATTGACGTGAAATTTTAAAATTGAAAGAAGAACCCTAGCTCCCCAAATTGCAAGCTCGTAGCCGCCGCAGCGTCAGACTGAGAGAGAGCGTGCTGAGATAGAAGAAGAAACTATTATAGTTAAAGCAATAGCAGAGGCTGAAGATCAAGCGCATGAAGCAATTGACTGAGGATCATAAAAGGAGAATGCTTATAGAATGGATGCATGGTGAAAGAGATAAATGGCTTGTTGTGATCAACACATCCTTTGGTCATATTGAAGGTATGCAACTGTTAACAAACCTTTTGGGAGTTATATCAGATTAAGAAATAAAAAATTAGTGCTATATATCAAATCTTATTTTCATACCCTTTTATTCTATACGTCTTGAAATGCCAGTATTTATGATACAGAATGATTTGCCAACATACAAAAATAAAATAATTTCATGCCTTTTCAAAACTTATTGTGATTTACAGTACCTAATTATTGCATGTAAATACGGTAATTTCCTCTTCAGCATATATTGCTTCTTATTTTGATTTTTCAAAATTAAACCTGATTTTACCATGTAAATGAAACACAATAAATGTTGGCCGTTAATTTCTATCCTAATTTTGATAATTATTTTATTTTATTGATATGATTCAGATTCTTTAATCCTGAATAGTCCAAAAATTTTTCGTCTTTTTTCTTAGTTGGATTTTGATAGAAATGTCAAGATTTTTGCAATCTTTACCAATACTGGGGCTGAATAGTGCTGTGACTCTCTATAAATATAGTATGGATGATCACCATACTTACTGTTTATCTGTACTGAAATTCATAATATTTGAGTAATTTTGTTGTGGCAGGTAGCAATGGCCGTTAATTTCTATCATAATTTTGATAATTATTTTATTTTATTGATATGATTCAGATTCTTTAATACTGAATAGTCCAAAAACTTTCCGTCTTTTTTCTTAGTTGGATTTTGATAGAAACGTCAAGATTTTTGCAATTCTTACCAATACTGGGGCTGAACAGTGTTGTAACTCTCTATAATATAGCATGGATGATCACCATACTTACTGTTTATCTGTACTAAAATTCATAATATTTGAGTAATTTTGTTGTGGCAGGTAGCAATGGCAGCTAGGTGAGTTCATGTGTCATGTGGTGAATTTCACAATATTTTTTTTTATCTTTCACTAAATATGAGGACTTTGATTTTTAGGTATGATCTTATCAAGTGTATCAATGCTGGTCCAGAGCATAAGGTGTGGAAGCTCAAAGTACGTGTCATTAGACTTTGGACCGTTTCTCACTTTGCAAATTCTGGGGTAAAAGCACCTATTGAAATGGTTGTCCTTGATGAAGAGGTAAAATCTTCTCTTTGCATTTGAGATTTATTTTCGTAATGACTGAGCAATAAACCTCATTTATCTATGACTCTATAAAACTGATGCATTCAGGGGGATACAATTCAATGCTCTATTAAAGGCATATTTGTTCCTATCTTCGAGGGCCTACTTGCTGAGGACAACGTGTACGTGGTCACTAATTTTGCAATTGCTTTGAATACCATCAAGTTCAAGCCTACTAGATACGAATTTAGAATCAACTTCAAGAGGGACACGATTGTGCGTCCGGTACAAGACTCTTCAGTTTCATTGAACGGATTCAATTTTGTTCCATTCAAAAAAATTCATGCAGAGTCTAAAGAAGATGGTTATTTAGTTGGTAAGTACTTTGTTAGAGTAATCCATCACGCATGTGTTATTTAATTCTTTGAGGTTTATATTTAACGCAAAATAATTTATCGTAATTTTTGTATTACATAATATGTCTATATTTAATGTACGTCATTTGAATTGGCTGATGCGTCATTTTTTGTTATAGGTATAGTACTAAAAAAATTGTATTATTTAGTAAAATTATTCTTCAATTTGTTATTAGCTTTGTTTTCTATTATTTTGCATTTTATTTTAACGCATCTAAACACAGATTTCATATATATAACAACTAAAGAATTAGTATCTTTAAAGGAATCGTTGGTAACAAGTACTAACCTATTTATTTTTTGTTTCTTCACGAACTTCGATTTCTAGGCTCTAACTATTTATTAATAGTCTTTTATATTTTTATTTTTAAGAAAATTAAAAAAATTCGATTTCAACATGATGAAACTTTGGAAAAGATATGTCATTTTTTGACAAAAATTTGAACAGATAGAGTTTTGTTAATGGAAAGATTTGTGCCTTTATTTTGTAGATGTGATAGGTCAGCTTGCCTCTAAGGGTAACTTGGTCGAGTTCACACGGGACGGGAAGCCGTCAAGTTATATCACGATAGAACTTGATGATCTTGAGTAATGCTTAATATCTTTTTGATAGTGGCTTTTGTTTTAAAATCTTATTTTGCAATTTTGTGCCTCTCTTTACTTTACAAGCATTGCTATTTCTTATAGGGGTGGACAGAAATTAAGGGTAATGTTGTGGCAGACTTTGGCTTTTAACTTGATCAAATATTAGGAGGAACACCCATGTCTTACCTATGTGGTTATTCTCCAAATGGGCAAGATAAAATTTTATAGTGGTTTGTTTATTTTACTGGTATTTGAATGCATATTTTGTGTCATCATATGCTTCTGGTATTTTCTTTAATTTGTTATGTCTTTTTGTAGGGATCATGAGTGTTTTCAACATAAACTACAATTCGAAACTGTTTATCAATGTTGAGTTTTCAGCTGCCAGGAATTTCTTTGCAAGGTACAGTGTATAGATCAGTAGTGTGGCCAGCAGAATATTTATACAAGGCTTTTGATTATTTAACTATTAGCAAATTTCATAAATTCTGATTTAAAAATGCAAGGGTGAACAAATTGAATCCTGTTGACGGACAAGGCATAATGCCGCTGGTCTGTGATCAACCTGTTTCAATTGAGGAAGATTTTTTGCGTCTGTCAGTCTACAAAATAATTGCCGAGATAAAGGAGCATAATCAGGTAAAATTCTTTCTTTATTAGTCTTCTTTTTTTTCAATTATTATGTCTAATGTTTGTTGGATCATAATCTCAATTGTTGTGTTGTACCCTTACATCCATTGATTTTAGGATGCTGTATTTGTTACTGTTGGGACAATTAAGGAAGTTGAGACCGAGTTTGGTTGGTGGTATAAAGGATGTAAGAAGTGTCGTCGTGGATTAAGGGAACTTGAGAAAAGATATTTCTGTCCCAATTGCGTTGAAGACTACGAGTTTTATGTGCCAAGGTATGACTCGCGATACTTCTTTAACATTGACACACTACATACTCTGTCTAAGAAAATAATGGTATAAACTAATTATTTGTATTATTTCTTGATAAATTTTGTTGTTGAATTCTATCATGCGTGATTCAGTTAGCCTAATAGGTTAAAGATAATTGATTTTAAATAAGGCTAACCATCTCTTTCAAAGCATAACATATAGCAAGAGTTAAACATAATTAACCAAATGAAAGGATTTCATTGACTTAACAGTGTCGAAGAACAATAATAATACAAATTTTGACGTACATAAAAATGTGCATCAGATTACTACAAGTCAAAGAATAGTGTGTCGAGAAACTGGTACCTCATCTAATATTCTCAGTTTACAATCCAGTGAAGATAAAGGTGACATTTTTCTCACTGTAATTGACTCATATTTATCTAAATTTAATTTATATTAGTTTAATGACGAAAATTTTCTATATATTTCTCATTACTCATTCATAAGGAAGCAACTATCTATGTATGGTGTACACTGTGCCTCGCATGGAATTGGACAGGAAAATACTCCTCCTAATTATGTAAGACCTTCTACATCAGAGATAAGATCTAAATCTTTAACTCTACGGACGGATCCCTCATTGACAAGAACTCCACTATCCGTGTTAAGAAATAGTACGTATAATTAATGATTGCCAAATGATTCATACACTAATATTTAACAAAAGGTATACTTCATCGGAAATCATTTATATAACATAGATTTATTACAATTCTAGCATACTCCAGTGTACAAGGACCCACCAATAATCTAACGAAAGTCGTTCCGCAAAATCAGCTTCCATCACACTTGCGGTTCCCACAGATCGTGCCTAACAGAAAGGTAATTTAGAAAAGATGATCATCATTATTATATTCTTTTCTTTCCTATAGTGTAACATTTAATTGAATAAAATTAAACTTTTTGTAAAGAAGTTATACTATAGTTGGGGTGCAAAAAAGACAATCTTCCTCTGTTGTTGCTTCGGTGGCTATTAATTTGGCACAACTTTATGAAGATGTAAATTTATCGACTGTTAAGACGCACCTACCAAGCAGTGACACACAAAGTGGCCAAAATATTGACCCTTTTGTTGATGATGAAGGTAATTTCTCATTATATCAAGAATTTAAGTTTGTAGTTTGCAAGAGATATGAATTATTAGTAATACATCAACATATATGTTTGTATTTTTTATAATTTTTATTTATTGTAGTTTTGAATGGTTATGATGATTCAATGTTGGATGTGGATATGGAAGATAATTTTATACCATCCTCAGAAACCTTAGACGGTATGTAAAAATTTTATATGTATGTTTATTTGCATCTTTGTGTACATCATGGACTGAATTACATCGGTATGACAACTGAGTATCTAAAGAGAGTTCATTCGGCAGATGTCTGGGATATAGAAAATCCTATTTATCAATGTCAACATTGTAAAGTATGGATGTGGTCTGGAGAAAGGCTTGCTAAATCTAAACAGTCGCCCCAACTAAAGTTTTCATTATGTTGTATGGAAGGAAAGATTGAGCTTCCTCTGCTTTCTGTGCCGGATGAGCTCATTCAGCTTCATACTGGAGAAGATCAAAGAAGTATTCATTTTCTAAAAAATATAAGGACATTTAATTCAATGTTTTGTTTTACATCAATGGCCGGAAAAATTGACCGAGGGGTGAACAATGGGACTGCTCCTCCAATTTTTAAGCTTGGGGGTCAAAACTACCATAGCATTGGTAGCTTACTTCCTCCTGATAGTTTGCGACCAACATTTGCCTAGCTATATATCTATGACACAGAAAATGAGATTGATAATTGAATAGGTACACTTCGGTAATTTTCATGCAACCAATCAAATTTTTTAGTTATTTCTTATCCGTGAGAGAAAATAACATAAATTTTATTGTTTTTTTTTCGTAGCTCCAATAAAGCTATAAATGAGTGGGATAGAGAAATTGTTGCAATATTAAGAAACATGCTAGACAAATATAATAGTTTGGCAAAGAGTTTTCGCTATGCAAGAGATAGGTACCAACAGGAAAATTGCACAAACATAAAGTTTAAGTTGATTAGTAAAAGGACTAAAGATGGCAGGACATACAACTTGCCATCTGCATCTGAAGTGGCTGCATTGATTGTTGGCGATGTCGAACAACTTAGCAAAGATAGAGATATTATAGAGAGTCAATCTAGAAAGCTCCAGCGGATTGATATTTTTCATCCATCTTATTTAGCCTTGCAATATCCATTGTTGTTTCCGTATGGGGAGGATGGATTTCGTTTGGATATTGCAACATCAGATTCTATCTCCGCTAGGCCTACAAAGAAAAATAAAACAATCACTTTGTGACAATTCTTTGCTTTTCGACTACAGAAAAGGACAGGTGAATCTCCGTTAATTCTGAGATCAAAGAGATTATTCCAACAGTTTCTGGTAGATACCTACACAATGGTGGAATCAGAGAGGTTAAAATTCTTTAGGTGTAAACAACCACAGTTGAGGGTTGATAAATACAAATGTCTGCATGAAAGTCTTATAAACGGGGATGTAGATGCTGCAAGGCTTGGCAAAAGAATCATTCTTCCCAGTACTTTTATCGGTGGACCTAGGTATATGATGAATAATTGTAAAGATGCATTTGCAATTTACAGATATGCAGGATATCCTAGCTATTTTATCACCATGACCTGTAACCCTGAATGGGATGAGATAAAAAGAGAAATGACTTCCATTGGATTGAAGGCAGAAGACCGTCCTGATATATTGTGTCGAGTTTTCAAGATCAAGCTTGATGGTTTGATTGATGACCTAAAAGAGGGAAAAATCTTTGGCAAAATTTTGGGATGTAAGTCTGTGTTTATGCAACGCTTTATTAAAATCTTATGTTGTAATGCTTTGCTCATTTGTCTTTTTTAATTTCCAGACGTTTTCACTGTAGGGTTTCAAAAGAGAGGGCTTCTGCATGCACATATCCTTTTATTCATGAGTAACGAGTTCAAGCCACAAACACCAGATGACATAGACAAACATATAACAGCTGATATTTCTGATGAAAATGAAAGGCCAAATCTACATGGAGCTGTTCAAAATTACATGGTACATGGTCCATGTGGTCCGTACAACAAGAATTCACCTTGCATGAAGAATGGATCCTGTTCAAAGTTCTATCCTAAAGAGTTTAGACAGCGAACACTCATTGATGAGGCCAGATTTCCCAAATAAAGGCGTACTGATAACGGTCGAACAGTGAAGAAAAGGAAATGTGTATTAGACAATAAGTTCATTGTTCCGTATAATCCAGAATTGTTGCTCAAGTTCGGGTGCCACATAAATGTGGAATACACGTGTCAAACAAGTTCTCTTAAGTATCTGTTTAAGTATGTACACAAGGGTAATGACCGCATAACAGCTACTCTATACAATGTTGGTGATCTGTCAGAAGCCATACAAGTTGTTGATGAAATTAGGAATTACTACAATTGTAGGTACATTTCGGCATGTGAGGCAGTCTGGCGTCTATTTGGATATGAAATCTAAGAGAAAGAACCATTTGTGATTAGACTTCCATTCCATTTGGAGGATGAGCAACCTTTGGTTTATGGTGAAACTTCTAATGTGAATGATATCGTCGAAAGAGTAATATCTCACAAGTCCATGTTTTTGGGATGGATGGCGGCGAACATGTCATATCCCTATGCTCGAAGTCTGACTTATCCTGAGTTTTCAACCAAGTTTGTTTGGAAGGACGATTCTTCAAAGTGGTTTCCTCGAAAGAAAGTATTCGCAATTGGAAGGTTGACTCATGTACCTGCAGGTAATGACGAGTTTATATTCAATTTTGATTTTACTTATTTAATGATTTAAATTTAAAATCTTAATAGCCTGTACCCCACGTCCATTTTATTTGATTTATCTACACTAGAAAATAAATATTCAAATAACTTTCAATCGTTATAATCTGTAGATTATACAATTTTTTATTTTTCTATATTTTTTAGAAAAATTATTCTTATGCGGATGTGTAGCTACATAATAATTAAAATAGTGTAGCTTAATCCATTTAACAACTTAAAAGTGGGATTTTAACCAAGTTTTTTGCAGCAAATACTGAAGAATATTACCAGCGACTTCTCTTGAATACTCAAAGAGGATGTATGAGTTTTTGAGATATAAGAACAGTAGGAGGAACAATTTATGCTATGTATAGAGATGCATGCTTCGTCCTTGAACTCTTGCAAGATGACAAAGAATTCATTGATGCAATTAAGGAAGCAAGCTCATGGGCCTTAGGATCATATGTTAGGAGGTTATTTGTCATTCTATTAACATCCAACAATATCTCAAGACCAGAGCATGTCTGGGATAGATGTTGGCATGAAATCTCAGATGATATTTTGTATCGACAGAGAGCCGTAATGAACATGAGGGGTGAGTTTTTACTAATTACAATGATAAAAGTTCTTCCTTATTGATCATTTTAGTTTGATTGAATTTTTACAGTATTGTATAATATGCAGAGTTAACAATGTCAGACGATGAGATTAAGCAGTTGTGCTTAATGGATATAGACAAGATCTTACATTCCTATGGTAAAACCTTGAAAGACTATCCTCCTATGCCTTTAGCAACTGAAGTTGATAGTTCTTTGTTAACCGAAAGGGTTATTAGGGAAGAGCTAAACTTTAACAAGAATGATTTAAAGAAAAATGCCTCAGACATGTTAGCCATCGCAACACCTGAGCAGAGATATGCATTCGATAAAATTGTTACAGCTGTGTAT
Source organism: Arachis ipaensis (assembly GCF_000816755.2). Taxonomy (NCBI): domain Eukaryota; kingdom Viridiplantae; phylum Streptophyta; class Magnoliopsida; order Fabales; family Fabaceae; genus Arachis; species Arachis ipaensis. Next base: position 30,317,333 of record NC_029789.2, read on the forward strand.
TGTGATGAAGGGGGTTTTTTCTTTGTGTATGGTCATGGGGATACTGGAAAAATATTTCTCTGGAACCTTATGTCTGCTGAGATTCGCTCAAGGGGTGATATAGTGTTATACGTTGCTTCGAGTGGTATTGCATCTTTACTTCTTCCCAATAGAAGAACAGCACACTCAAGGTTCAAAATACTGCTGAATATAACTGAGGATTCTGTATGTAACATCAAACCTGATTCCCTTCAAGCAATGTTGCCATTGAAAGCCAAACTTATAATTTGGGATGAGACTCCAATGGTTAGTAGGTACTGCTATGAAGCGCTTGATAAATGCTTAGGTGATATCATGAGGTGTTCTCCAACATATAGCAAAGATTTGCCCATTGGAGGAAAAGTGGTTGTACTAGGTGGAGACTTTAGACAAATTCTTTATGTTATTCCACGAGGATCGAGACAAGACATCGTTCATTCAACCCTGAATTCGTCTTACCTTTGGAAGTTTTGTCAGGTGCTCAAACTAACAAAAAACATGAGGCTTTCTGTAGGGACGACTGCTTCAGATCAAGATGAGACAGAGCAATTTGGTGAGTGATTATTGAAAGTTGGTGATGGTCTAATAGGTGACAATATGGATGGTGAATCTGAGATATGTCTTTTAGGAGATATTGTTATTCCTTCTTCGGACCAGGCATTTGATGAGTTGGTTCATTTTTCTTATCCAAATATTTTGGAAAACATGTCCTCAAAGAATTTTTTCAAAGCAAGAACTATACTGGCTCCCACACTAGACATCGTTGAAGAGGTCAACAACCATCTGATGGCTATCATTCCTGGAGGGAAAAAATTATATCTTAGTTCGGATTCCATTTGTATGGATGAAGAGAATATGGAGAGTCAACTAGATCTCTATAGTCCTGAATTACTGAATAGCATAAATTGCTCTGGTTTGCCTCCACATAAATTAATACTCAAGGTTGGTGTTCCGGTGATGTTACAGAGGAATATTAACAAATTCAGTGGTCTTTGTAATGGTACAAGGCTACAAGTTAGGAAGCTTAGAAATCATGTCATAGAATATGAAGTCTTAACGGGTAACAATGTTGGTCATATTGCTTTGATTCCAAGAATGAATATGGTACCAACAAATGAAACCGTCTCAGTTAGATTCCAACAAAGACAGTTTCCCATAATAGTATCGTTTGCCATGACAATTAATAAGTCTCAGGGACAAACTTTATCTCATGTTGGATTGTATTTGCTCAAACCAGTTTTTACACATGGCCAACTATATGTGGCACTTTCAAGAGTTAAGAGTAAGAGAGGTTTAAAAGTTTTACTTATGAATCACGTAGGAATGTATGCAAATTCAACCATCAATGTTGTTTATAGAGAAGTCTTTGAAAAAATAGTATTCTAATGTAANGTTCTATAAATATTTTGTTTTATAATCTATAATATTAAAATGAATTATTCTCCACATACAAGCGTTTTTTCCATACCAGTCTTTACAAGTCATTTATATTCATGCGTTTTGTGCCGTTACTGCACGTTCTTCTTCTTCGTTATCGTCGTCATCAACACCACCTCTTCCTCCTCCTCCTCTTTCTCCTTCTTTTTTCATTGAAATTTCTTCTCCTCCTTTTATTGCTTTGAATCCAATCAAGTGGCTGAGGTGTGATTCAATTCAGAAGAAAAAAATGTAGCATTAGAGAAAATATTTTTTTGTATTTGCAGCAAATTTTGGTGTAACACGAAGATATTTGGGTGTAACACAAAGATATTTGGGTGTATTTTAAGAATTTTTGGTGTATTTTTATTCTGATAAGTTCTGCGTAATTCAAAACTCTTCCTCTTCCTCCTCCTCATCTTCTATTGCTTCTTTTTTTTTTTATCATCATCACTATCTTCTTCTTTTTTTCTTGTTCATCTTTTTCTTTTTGTTTTACCTTCTTAAGTTTCTTCTTATTTTACTCTCTTAACAAGAATAAAAATAAAAAAATCAAACAAAAAAGAAGAAGAAACACATAATGTTACAAAATTACTTGGAAGAGGATGAACTTACATTCATTTAACTAAAAAAAAGAAAGAAATAAGGAAAAAAAGAAGAAGAAAAAAATGCAGCATTAGAGAAAATATTTTTCTGTATTTGCAGCAAATTTGGGTGTAACACGAAGATATTTGAGTGCATTTTTATTTTGATAAGTTCTGCATAATTCAAAACTCTACCTGAGTTCCTCTTCCTCCTCCTCATCTTCTACTGCTTCTTTTTTTATCATCATCATTATTACCATCTTTTTTTTCTTTTGTTCTTATTCATCTTTTCCTTTTTATTTTACCTTCTCAAGTTTTTTCTTGTTTTACTCTCTTAACAAGAATAAAAACAAAAAAAATCAAACAAAGAAGAAGAAAAAATACATAATGGTGCAAAATTACTTGGAAGATGATGAACTTACATTCATTTAACTAAAAGAAAGAAAGAAATAAGGAAAAGAAGAAGAAAAAATACAGCATTAGAGAAAACATTTTTCTGTATTTGCAGCAAATTTGGGTGTAACACAAAAATATTTGGGTGTAACACGAAGATATTTGGGTGTATTTTTATTCTGATAAGTTTTGCATAATTCAAAACTCTTCCTTTTCCTCATCTTATTTCGTTTTCTTATAATTCTTTTTGGGAGAAAAAAATATATAATATTGCAAAATTAATATAAAGAGGAGGAGGAAAAAATGCAGCAACAATAACAACAATAAAAAGAACCACGATAAGGATGAAAACACTAAGAAGAAGAAGAATGAGGAATGCGAAGAAAAATGAGGAGGAATGCAAAGAAGAATGAGAAGAAGAAGAAGGAAAAAGAGCAGGAAGAAGAACGTGGAATACAAACCTTGAAAAAGAAACATTTCTCATTTCGCACTATTCAAAGTTGAGGAAGCGCGTGTTACATGCTCTTTAAAGTGAGAGTTGTTTTTGTTGAGTTTAAATTGATTTATATAGACTTGTATGCTAAAAGGCAAAAAAACTTGTATATATAACAAGTCTCACTTAAAGCCAATATAACTTTAAAATATTTATATTAAAAATATTAGTTAATAATATATAATAGAAAAGAGATATAATAGATTTTTTAAAAGTGGCAGTTAGAATTGTGACTTGTGAGGGAGCGCAGAGGGGAAGAAAGAAAAGAAGAGGAGAGAGCCAGAGACACATATGCTCCGATTCCGAACAAGTGGCAACGTAGATATCATGGTGCACGCCGCCAAGCTTGTTTTCATCAACCACCTGCGCACCGTAGCATCACCTTCCTCTTGCTCTGCTAATCTGCGCCCTCCCTCTACCTCTACCTCTACCCGCTCCATGAACACCAGCTTCGATCCTCAGCTCCATCACCTTTTCCAGCAGAAGCATTCTCTTCGATCCAAAGTACGCACAAGCCTCAAAAACATGGATCCCATTCTCAAGTCCCAACAAGGTCCATTTTCCTTTTTCGTTTTTTATATTTATTTTTCAATATGCTTGGGAAATTAAATGGTTCAAGTCTTGAAGGATGTCCTCTGCCAATTCTGTATATAATTATGAGCTCATAATGTTTATTAGGGTAATTGAGAGACCTACTTGTCCTATTACTCTATATATAAATTGTGTTATAAATAGGGTAATGTACTTAACCTTAGGGAGGTAACCATAATTTAGACAGTATTATTAATCCATGAATGGGCAGACATGACAATCACATGCTTTTTAATTATTTCATTCTGATTTTGCATCTTGAATAAAAGAAACAAATGTTCTCTATATGGTAAAGAATTTAGTTGCTTTACAATGGCTGTATCTATTGGGTAATTGTATAGGGTAGAGAGTATTGTAAACATGACAATCTTGATGATTATCTTTGAAGCACATTGGTTTCTGACAACTCTATTCTTTGTGAATACATGTTGCTTCTGGTATGAATGCATGGCTGTAAATTGTCTTTCTTTTTTCCTCAGATGATGCCATTCAGAGGGTTGTTTTAGAAGCTCCATGGTTCAAGAATAGTAGCAATATATGTGCTTATATAAGTTGTGATGCTTTACGAGAAGTGGATACGTCAAGAATTGTGTCAAATATCTTATCTAACTATAAAACAGGTGTGCTTTGTGTTATATTTTTCTGTTTGTGATTCTGATGTTATGTATTTTATATAATCTATTTCCTCAACCTTATATTTATGCTTCTGAAAGAGGTTTTTCTTCATTTTATGGCCAATCAGGTGGATTGGGTTATTAACTAGTTGCAGAGGTACAACCGTAAAAGTACAGTACTAACCTATATATGAGAGTGAGATACAAAATTTTTGTAAATCGTACTTTGAATAATATGAAATCATTATCTCTTAGCCTTTCCTTTTTTCTCTTGTTCTTTTGCTATTGTGGTTTAGCATCTTTTTTTATCAGATATGTAAATTTCGATCAGATAGTGAATAAAACTAAATGATTAATAGACCTTTAACATCAATAAGTATTGTGTAAAAACTTGCTTACTCGTGAAATATATGCGTGCAAATAATTTACATAACAGATGTTTACATAAAATTCCAACTGACATCCTGCTGCTGCTCAAGCTTTTTCTGTTCTCATTCTTGGCTGCCACTTGCCATGTATGCACTGTAAAATATTGTAGATTCTTACATCTCATTTTCAACTGAAGAGGATCAGGGTCATGTACAGATGAAGAAAAGGCTTTATTTACCACGTGTAGAGGACAAAAATAGCAACATGAAGATGCTTAAGGTATCAAGTTATGATGATCTGGTTCTGAGCTCAATGAACATTTTGGAGCCAACTTTGGTCGATTCCAGTGGGAATCCACGTGAAGATGGTATGGCCTTTTAATATTTTCTTTTTTGTTTCCTTTAATGTATTTTTCTATCTTTATCAAATCTCTATTAGTTTGAAAGGACATAGTCTTGTTGTAATCTAATCAGAAGATGTTGACCTTGGCAATATCATTTTTTTAATGAAGTGTTTATATTGATAAAGTCCCTTGACCAATATCTACATCCTCAGTCCTCACAAGGAGGATATAGGTCACTTGATATAGGACACTGATAAGATTGTACCCATGTCTTTCTTTTTTTTTCACTGTAATAAT